>NC_056744.1:1029178442-1029448442 GCF_019279795.1 Protopterus annectens
TCCTCCAAAGCTAGTTATGAAAATAAAATTGCCAAAGATTCCAAAGACAACCACAATGCAAACTATAGCTAAATGGCAATGCTCAGATCTGCTCTGAGCTACAACAGAATGCCATTAAATATACAGATCCCAAGAATATTGCCAATATCCTGGCAGATCGATTCAGTGCCAACCTGCCTCTCACCCCCTAAAGGGCCCATATCAATACCAAAAGATTGCCAAATTCCAGTAATAATGGCCACACAGGTAAAAACTGTACTCTCCAAAGCTAATACTACAGCACCCATGGGACCAGATGACATCCTGGGCTGTGTACTACATGAACTACAAAATGAAGTGGCACCTCACCTAAGTGTCATGTTTAATCAAAGCCTCACCTCAGGCTTCGTGCCCACTGAGTAGTGCACAGCTAAAGTTATCCAACTCCTCAAGGGGGGATCCACTTTGTATCCTGGGAACTACTACTGCATCAGTTTGATGAGCCTGATCTGCAAGGCCATGGAATGTATTATCATGGAACTTATAAACAAAGACATTGGCAACCTTCAAACACTGGACCCCACCCAGTTTGGGTTTGTGAATGGCCGATCTTGCCTCCTGAACCTGAATGACATCTTCGAATCAGTCTCCAGAGCTGTGGATGAGGGTAAGGAGGTCCATGCAGCCTATCTGGACCTCACCAAGGCCTTTGACTCCATCCCCCACTCTGGAATCATAGCGAAACTTACTAAGCTGGGCATTAATCCCTATGTCACTTGATGGGTTGCCAACTGGCTTACTGACAGAACCCACACTGCAAAAATAGCCGACTCCAAATACAGCTCCAGACATGTGACAAGTCAAGTATCTCAGGGTTCAGTCCTGGGACCGCTCTTGTTTGGCATCTACTTCTCTGAAGTACAGGCCAACACTAAGGGACTCTGGCTAACAAAGTTCGCAGATGACTGCAAACTGGGAGCCATTATTGAATTCCCAAATGATGTGGATATTCTACAAAAGGGCCTTATAGAAACAGATGCTTGGTGCCAGAGACATGGGCTCAAGCCCAATGCCAAGAAATGTATAGTTATCCTCTTTGGGAAAAACATGTACCCGTTAATTACCATATAGTTGTCAGCACACTAAAGACCAAAAGTGTGATAAGAGACTTAGGGACACAGGTGGACAGTGGTCTCACCTTCGATAACCACATCGCCACAACAGTCAGAAAATCCTTCTATGTGGCACACCTCATCACTAAGGGCTTTTCATCCAGAAAAAGGAGGTCATTGTCCCACTGTACTCATCCCTCATTAGACCCATTATAGAATACAACGCTCCATTTGGTATGTACCTCTCAAGACATCTTCAACAACTGGAAAGGCTGCAGAAATACCTCACTAAAAGAAACACAGCCTAAAGCAGATGCCCTATGCTGACCATCTAAAAAAACTCCAGCTATACTCTGTCACATACCGTCTACTCAGAGGTGATCTCTGCTTAACATACAAGGCCATGTCAAACCCAGAGCTGTTGGACATGCTACACTTAAAGAAATCCCAATCTCTCCGAGCCACACGCTCCAGTTATCTAAACCTTGTCATCACAATGAACAAAACATGCTGGGGGGATAGGTTCCTGACCCAGAGACTCCCCAGACTCTGGAATAGACTGCCCATACAAGTCAAGCAGAGCACCTCTTTGGCCCTCTTCAAAAGGAACCTTGACAATTGGATTGGAGATAGGAAATTCTCCCCGGGGATCACGTCAGTTGCCCTGCTAGACAGGGGTCCAGGGAAGTAAATATTGTGGGAAGAAATAGCCAGGGAATTGTTATGGCTAGGCTTGTGTAGGCCCTAGGGCCGATATCCTAGCACCAACCTACGAACCTATGAACTCCATGATCAGACTACAAATTCCCTGATCCCCACAGTTCCACAATCTCACAAAAAAACAAAAAAGACGGCAATTTCCAAATAGTTGACAGCTGATCAGCTATACCAGATTTTCTATATGTATACATATTTGTGTGTGTGTGTGTGTGTGTGTGTGTGTGTGTGTATATATATATATATATATATATATATATATATATATATATATATATATATGGGTTTACAATCACATAGTCGATCGCACTGTGTGCTATTAACGTATGTGTGTAAATCAGGTAGCAGAACCATTAGTGCAAGTACTATATTGTCGAACCTTACAATAACAAACAGCCACTATAGCAAGGTTTGACAGCGTAGTGCAGATTGCACTATAGTGGGGATTGGGAATTGTAACCTTTCCTCAGTGTAGTGCGATCTCGGAGTTTGAATATATAAGTAGGGGGTATATATATATATATATATATATATATATATATATATATATTTTTTTTTTACGTGTTCCTTTTTCCACACGAATATTTTTATAATAGTAGTCTTGTTCTTATTTATTAGTTTTTAAGAAAACTGCAGTCCACTCCCCCTTTCTTGAATATGGAAACCATGCATTTAATTCTTACTTGAGACATAAGTGATTTATACCACATAGGAAGGCTTGTTTTGTTCATTAACTGAAATACTTAATTAACAAAAAAAAATTATCTTGCATCTATGGGACCACTGACTGCTTATTTCATTAGAAACTCACAAATCTGCACTAAATTTGATTTTAATATTGATGTTGTGTTAATGATATTTGTAGTCACAGTTCCTCTAGTAAACTGTGCATATTTTTGAACCCAGGTCACTGCCTTTACACTTCGGTGCTTTCTACCACCAGGATGACCACAGTGTTGCATTTATAAACAATTTTCAACATAATATTATTAAATTTATGTCATCTTACAACAACAAGGACATGGGCAATGCACATGATTGAATACCCTGAATGTTTTGGGGGAAAAGTTATTTCATTATGGAGTCACAAGTCACTACTGCATACCATTTGGTTCTTGGGTTTGTAGAATGAAAGGTATGCTTGTATTCTCAGTGTTAAGGCAAGTGCCTTCAGAGTGGGCATGGTACTTTGCAAAGATAACGTTTTGTTACCTGTCCTGTTTATGATTTTCATCCACAAAATGTCAAGACAGTACTGAGGTTTGGCAGATTTGCATTTTTGTAACTTGAGGGTTGCATCTTTGTTTATTTATTTATTTTTCTAAAGTGACTGAGTTCAACACTATGCTCTGTAGTGGTTCAGTGCAAGTTATAAGCATTTGGGATGAAAATTCCCATCTGTAAATTGGGTGTTATAGTTGTTTCCTAGAAAAAGAGTGGATCATGCACTACAGATGAGAGGAAATTAGCTACCCAAGTGGAGAAGTTCAGGTAGGGGTCTGGTTCACAAGTCACTTTACTGTGGAACCAGAGACTGACCAGTTAATGGGTACAGAGACAGCAGTACTGCAGGAGTTCTGTTCAACTGTAGTGGTAAGTGACGCACAGGATGAAACTCTCAATTTAGTGGTTGGCCTATATCTTCATCTGTTGTCATAAGATTTCACTAGCAAAAAAATGGTATTTCTTCACAGGTCTACTGAGCTTACTGTCTGTGAAGTAAAGAGAAGCTCCAGAATCTAATCAGTCTATGAAAATTTCAACACTGTGCTGTAAATCTTTCAGGTTGGGCATCTAGATAGGATAGCCCCTGGGCACAACTCTTTGGAGGTGTATGACATGGTTTTCTGACAACAGGCATTAAAGCAGCTGTGAAGATATATCAGGCAGGTTATAAGTATAATGTGATGAAGTTCAGAATAAAAATTAAGATAAACTTTGTTCTGCACATGATGAAGCCAGATTCTTATGTTAATTTATTTGTTTATTGGTCATGATGTATTGAATAGATTGCCTGGTAATGGGTGGTGATCCATTTGCATGGAGTGTGGACTGTTACTGGAGCAGGGATGTCTGGCTTATCCTACTTCACTTGCTGACACAATGATCCTAACCACCACAAGGATTCTAACAAAACCAGATGACTTAGAAAATGTTCTGATGGGATCAACATTGCTATACTTGAACTGGTCAATGTATTGCCTATGTTTACCATAAAGATTCTGTAATTGAGAAAATGAAGCCATTGATCAAAATGAAAAAAATATATAGTGTCATATTTGTTTAGTAGATGTAGTATATGGTAAGCTAGTGAGTACCATATACTTTTAACACCTGGGATCCATGCACTATGCTTGTTAAATAAAGTAGACTCTATGGCTGGGATTCATAAATAAGTAGAATAACAACAAAAAAAAACTCAGTGACCGTGGACTCCACACTTGGCATATTTATTCTGGTATTCCAAAACTTCATCAGACAACAAATAACATTCCTAACTCATCTTAAATAGTAAAATACAAGTCATATGACGATTACAAAATCATATGACTCATTCCCATAAAATCAAAATCAGTAAAAAATTAATAATCAAAACCATATATATGTAAAATACAACCCAAATATTACTACTACATCATTTTGCACCACTTTTGACCTTCAAACAAGCATTGACTCCCATTTTGGGGGAGGGGATTTCGACTAGAGAGGAGGTGGTTGATAAGATTTATTCTTTGCAGGCATTAGTAACCTCTTTAGTGCAGATAGCCCTAGAATTAGAAGTATTTTATATAAGAATTGGGGTTTGCTTAATGAGGATATTAGCATTGGGGGTAAACTCCCAGATATACCCTTTATTGTATATAGAAGGGGCTATAATTTGAAGTCTGTTTTTGAACATCATAACATGAATAGTAAGTCTGAATAGTGTATTTAAATGTGGTAGATGTAAGTATTGTAAATTTTTGTTGAATATGGATAGATTTGTAGTAATGGGAAAAATATTCTATGTAAGGGACATATTTAAGTGTGAGAGTTTTTGACTGGTTTATATAGCTTTATGCCAGTCTTGTGATGCCTTTTATGTGGATAAAATGGAGCAAACGCTCCATGAAAGAATATATGAGCATCATTCTGATATTAAAAAAGGAAAGACTACTAATACATTATGTAGACATTTAATGTGTTATGAGGACCGTAGTTTCAAGTTTCAAGTTTTGGAAGGGAAAAACCTACTCCCAGGGGTGGACCTTGGCTGTTGGTATTAGAAAAACGTGAACTCTTTTAGCAAGTATTTTTGAATTCATACAAATGGCCAGGGTTAAATGATCATGTCTCTGTTTCTCTGGTACTAAAATTACGGGCACAGAATAGATGATATAGTAGTAATATACGAGTTATATTTTATATATATATGGTTTTGATTATTAATCTTTTACTGAATTTGATTTTATGGGGATGAGTCATATTATTTTGTAATTGTAGCATGACTTGTATTTTACTATTTAAGTGGGGTTAAGAATGCGATTTGTTGTCTGATGAAGTTTTGGAATACCAGAACGCAAGCGCTTATTAAATAATTGTTTTAAGTGTAGAGTCCGTGGTCATTGAGTTGTTTGTTGTTTTTCTAGTTTGTTGCTGCTTTCTTGGTATTCATAGGTAAGTGCTGTTAACATTGTATGAGTGTATTGCACAATGTCGATCCCACACAATTAGAAATATATGAGCAGTGCACTAATCACTGCTTCACTATGCAGTGTTTGTATACAAATCTTAGCCTACATTTTTAAAATAAATTATAATCTGTGCATTCTTTCCTTTGGTCAGTGCTGCTTATCTTTTAATTGTGTAATTTGCTCAGCAATGGGATGATCATTTAAGTCAGTACATTATTTTTAAGAAAACATAATGGTGTTGCTGCAGTCTTGACTGGATTCGAGGTCTGTACTTCAATAAATGCTGTGGGTGGGCATTGTTAATCACAAACCCAATAATTATCAGGTGATATCAGGCCACAGACATAAAATTAAATACACTTTTAATGATGTTCAGAAAGATTTGCAGTGCTACAGTAGTGGGCTAAATATCACCAGCATTCCAGGAAAACGGATGCATAATAAATTATGGTAGTCTTGTTAATGGCAGTAGTCCCACAATTGAACAATATTGCATCAGTCACATGACCTACCAGATAGGCACAATGAGGTGGCTTGGACGAGGTTATGCACATTTACATAAGCAGTGAAACACCATGTCGTAGGAAGGCAGGCACTGGCAGCAGGCTACAGAGGGTCAGCACACCACAGTGCCAACTCAGCTCATTATATAAACAAACAGGAAATGGGACAATAGGGAAGCCAAAAAGGGCCAAAAGCAAGCAGAGAAATGCAGTCAATGGTAATGTGAATTAAAGCTGAGGGGGAGAAGGGCATTTACTTTTTAGTGCAAGTACCAATTTTGCAGTACTGAAGAAGAATAGAAGAGGATGAGTAAGGTGCATGTGTGCCAAGGAGGGAGAAAATAGGGAATGCAGCAGTGACAGACATAGACAGGGGAGATTTGGGCATCGGCACAAAAGATGGCATCAGTAGTGTGGCACAGAGGCAGAGGGAGGATAACTGGTGATGGGACATCTTGCACCACAAACAGGTTATGTGGCGGGACATACAAGGAAGGTGGAAAATCATGATAAGGTGTGGCACGTAGTGCCAGACTGACTGGCTCAGAGTAGAACCCACCCAGACATCAGTCACCACCATGGCTAGCATCATGAGCATGTTTTATTTGACAGCCTGCTGTATCATTCTATCAGCAGCACAAGATACATCACACATGACCAGCCATAGCACCTGATGTCTGGTCATGCAGGGACCCCTTCAGGCTACTCAAATAGGAGGAGCTTCTGACCCCCTTTTGATAGGTGGTGATGGAGGCCACCAGCAAGCCCTCCCAGTTGCCTTCTGCAAGGTGACCTGCATTACCCTACTGACACATAGGCCTAGCAACCACTTGTAACTCAGCATGTCAACTGGTGCAAACACAAGTGTCTGGTGCTTCACCTTGCACCATAGAAGAACCTGTGTAAGGAGGGAACAAAAATAGAGAGAGAAAAAATAAAACACCTTTGTACACATGAACATGATAACTTGGATTTTAGTTTTATACAGTAAATATTTGCTTAGTATATGTACCCCATCACATAGGGAGCCATTCACTTCTCAGACAGGCCTCTTCATTTAAGACAATGAATCTGTCACTTCTCTGACTGGCCTCCTGGTAAGAAGTGATCTCCTCTGCTACTGTAAACATACAGCAGTCGGTACCATTTTCTCCCTGCAAACAGAAAGTAAGGAAGGCAACACAGACAGTATTCAAAAATTACATTACAAAAGACTATATTTAGTGCTTACTATTAAATGCTGGCTTTCTCTACCTAGTCGTTGTCTCCGTCTTTCATAGCAGGTCAGATATTGTCTCCATATGTCACTATTTCTATGCCTGCACTGCCCACCAGAGTAGATGATGCCAATAGCATCATTCATTGCTCTGGCAAGATAGATCCAAGCATCAGTTTTATCCATGGGTCCCTCATAATGGTCCAGAAAATGTTTCCTGTAATCAGTATGAGCATACAGAAAAAGAGTTTTGTCTACTGGCTGCATCAGGCAGGAGTCCTGCTGACCCAGCCCCTGGAAAGGCTGTGTTTACTTAACAGATCAGAATGCATAGAAAATGGTAGCCCATTGTGCATGGTTTCATGTTATGGAAACCTGCACAAGGCATGCATCATCAGGCAGCAACTGTTTGCAATGGAAAGTATGAGTATTACAAGCAGGTACATGCATGAGCATTAGTGGGTACACAGAAGTTTAACCTTGGAATGGACAGGGGTAAGCATGGCAACATTGACTGTGGGTTGCAGCTCAACTCACTAAGGCAACCATTCAGTCACAACTGCACTAACTCAGCTCATTGTTATAGACACAGTGCTGTGAGGCCTGTTTTAGCTTGATAAAAACTGGAGGTGCCACACTGTAGGTGACCTTGTTATAATGAGAAACTTAGAAATGGGAATTCTGTGGCAAGGTCATGGCATCCAGGTCAAGAGAGGTCATCATACCATGGCACTTGGCCCTCATCAGACCCATCAAAGAGTATAATGCCCCCTTAGGTATGCTCCTGACAGACACATGCAACACCTGAAACATCCGCAAAGGTTCCTTACAAAAAAAGAATACAGGGAGTAAACAAAATGTCCTGTTTTGATCAGCTCAAAGCCCTGTCTCTTTACTCTTTATCATACATACCTCTGAGAGGTGCTCTTTGCCTGGCATACAAGGCATCCCTGGACCCTGTTTTGCTGAACCTTGTGCACATCTGCAAAACAAACAGCATCAGAACTACTATATTAAAAGACCTACATTTTGCTTGTGAGATAAATAGGATGTATTGGAGAGACAGATATGTTTCTCAGAGAATTCCCATTTTCTGGAAGAGGCTGTCCATCTATGTGAAGCAGAATTCCTCCCTATCCATATTTAAGTGAAACTTGGACCAGTGGATGGGTAATTGGAAATTCACCCCCCTGGTCAGGCTGTTATGTCTCTGATGGACAGAGGCAGTCAGTAAATCGACCCCTATATAAATCAAATTTATGGGTCACATTTGGTTTGCATGACTTATAAAGGCCCTAGTGGCATTAGCCTAGTATACACCTATAAACCTATAGGCACATTGAAAGAAGACAAGGCAACTAGTAATGTACCACAGGATTACACTGTGTATACATGGGTACCTGGAAGCAACAAGGGCAGATACAGAACAGTAAAGTGAGTAAGGCAACATAGTCCAAGGGCAAGAGAGGTTACTTTTTCTCTCTGGGGAAGCTCACTCTTACAGGGGATAGAACACAAAGTCATGGCAAATTACTGCACTGATGTGTGGGGGTGGTCATCTTGACAGAGAACAAGCACAGGAGAAGGACATCTTACTCTCCAGATGTGACAGGGCTGCAATGTATCATATGCACAATTATTGTTCAGTTATGAGAGGGTCTCATTATAGCATATGCACACAAACTACAAGACATGCACCAGTGGAAATTAGGTCACTGATATACTGGTCACATCTTTTGTCTATGCTAGCTGTCTATTTGGTGATAACACATTAGTGTGTGGCAACCAAATGGTGGGAGGAGGATAGAGATGAGACGTAGAAGTTTGTCAAAGGCAGTCATGCCAGTGAGCATGCCTTGACATGTGTGTGTGCACAGACAGACAGACATGCACACACATACTGGAGTGCACACACACACACACACTTCACATGTGTAACCCACAGGGGTACATGTCAGGTCTATATTATAACCTTGAATGATTAAAAGAGCAAATGCTCTTTAATCAACCCCTTAAAATCGAAAGCACTAAATCCTGAACACACTGAACAGTGATTTTTTTCCCAGGGAAAAAAATTACTGGGCCATTTTCGGGACTTTGCCATTTCCTCCACCGTGGTGCTATCTTGGAGTTGGTATATCTAAGAAGGGGGGATGTCGAAGCCCCCCCCCCACTTTATTTTGTGTTTGGATTTTTGTTTTTAGGGACCAGCGATTTATTTATATATATATATATATATATATATATATATATATATATATATATATACATATATATAATATAAAAAAGAGCTATATATGTGTATGTATGTGTGTGTGTGTGTGTGTATATATATATATATATATATATATATATATATATATATAGCGGAAGATCGACAGTCACTCCACCGACACATGAAATAATCGAAACCGCAAACACGGACATTTAACAGGTAAGAGTTTTAATTTCCATAATCATGCCTACCATGTTTTAGTAAGTGTAGTAGTGTTATGCATGTGTGGTAGGCATGATTATCGAAATTAAAACTCTTACTTGTTAAATGTCTGTGTTTGCGGTTTCGATTATTTCATGTGTCGGTGGAGTGACTGTCGATCTTCCGCTGGTCGATGTAATGACATGAACCCATATATATATATATATATATATATATATATATATATATATATATATGTATACATATATAAAAGATGTGTTTAGTGAGGTGCAAGTTTTCCACCCATAAGGAAAAATATTAAACCACAGGTTAAACTGTTGCTTCTTGAGCATCAAAGTGATTGGCTGAGCCTCCTTCAAACCAAAAAGATAGCCATGAACTATAGCCAATCTCAACTGAGACCTCAAAGTAATCAAGTAATTAACTGGTTTAGAAAGTGATACTTTACTGAAAAAAAAATATATTAAATAAATGAGAGATGTTGCCCTTAATAGAGCTTCATTATCTCTATTGATCTGACACATTTGTCAATGGACAATCTGCCATTAATAGTTATACCAAGATCCTTATATTCTCCAACTATACTTAAAGGTATTTTATCCAAATTTAAAATTGTTTTTGATGTGAATTTCCAAAATACAATACTTTACATTTGCCGGTACTAAAATAAAAAAACATATTCCTTTGCCCACATGCAGATGTCATTTGGAAAAAACATTAATACAATATATATTATCATTAGATGTCATTATAATCCATATTTTACCATCACCATATTTTTTACCCAGAAAGATTGATGTAAAGCAGTGATAGAGAAGACAAGATCAAAAAGAAATGGACCTATCAGTGATCCCCGAGTAGCTCATTAAGGACAGGAAGGTAATCTGATTGAACGCCATTTATGGATACTCATTGAGTATGGTCAGTCAACTAGTTACTGATCCATTTAATAAGAAATTCGTTTAAAGTTGTACTTCATTAGGGCTTTGCATACATAGAATATAGTGTGGCAAGGTATCAAATGATTTAGTAAGAACAAGATAAACATCACGTGCAGTTAATTCTGTATCCAAAGCAACAGGAATCTGATCATAAAATTCAATCACATTAGTCAAAGTTGATTTACCTCCAGTAAAGCCATGTTTCCATAGATCATGCTTCCCTTTTGTAAGTACTGGAGTTAAGTTATAGATGATCCATTGTACAATAAACCACTAAATATTGGATGAAGTGAATGAACTAAGTCATTCAAAATAGGGGCAATCAAAGTACCAGGGATGTTATTTGGTCCCATAAGTGCCTTCTTGCTATTCCATTTTAATACATTTATAATTAAAGATTTATAAATGTTGAGAAAGTTGTCATTACCAGTGAGAACTAGTAATGGATCTTTAGCAGAGATAACATTGAGACTATTAATACTTCATAAAAAAATCATTATTTAATTAATTGGCTATTAATATAGGATCTTTAATAAAGCTGTTATCATGAGTTATGGCAGAGATCTAACTGTTGGTACCTGTTAACAATTTATATGTTTATAGTATGACTTTTTATTCTCAGAATCATTAGCAAATCTGGTTTCAGATGTTCATTTTTCACAATGAAAGCTAATTTGAATCGTTTGCTAAATTTGTTGAGAATGTGACTATTACTTGAGGTTGCATATTTCCTGTAATATTTAAACATGTGTTCCTTTTAAAGGTAAAGTGTATCTGATGTATTACTCCACCAGAAAGGAGTTTTACCACACCTGTGTATAAATGAAGAAGCAAAGGAAGTTCTAGTAATGAACTTTGTTAGAATTGTTTGTATTCATGTATTGGAATAATTATCTGTAAGTTTCCCATCATACTAGTTGACACTTGACACTGAGTCACAAAACTGCTATTTTTAGCTTACTTACTCCTTTTGATTGCAGTTCCTGCCATTAGAGCCATAATTAGCATATTTAAGTCATCATATTAATTTGGTTAGTACCCTTAAAATGTCAGCGGTAGGTATTGTTTCAAGCTTTTTCAATGTGTTAAGCTGTTTGTAGTGCAGGATTTACATTAAAACAACCTGGGAGCCATTTCCATGAGATGGTGCTAGAAATGCTTCTACATTTTTGCTTCTCGTTTGATAAGTCATCAAGATGGTGTCAACATTTATCTAACTGACATAATAAAGTTGAATAAAAAAGAGAGAAGACATTTCAGTTAATAATTTTCAGGGTCCTCATCTTCAAAATGCATATATTCATTATTGTGTTACATCAGTCTTGTAAGGGGAGAATATAATATTGTTGAGCTTTGCAAGGGGCTCTTACCAGTATTTTCCCTGACATGTTTATAAAATGAATCTTCCTTTTTTTTGATGGCATTCAGTGAGAAAATCCATCAAAATCAGCACAGAAGACCTAAGTACTTCTACTGTTCCTTTACTTGTATTATAATCATGAACTGCTGTCTATTCACATAGGATCAAATCAACAACAGTGAAACAAATTGAAAGGTGGATGCTAAAATGTACACTGTAGGACAGGTGAAAAAATGAGGACATCAGAACAGAAGACAAATTATTGCTAATTGCAAAGAAGGTCAAAGGGAACAGGTCATGGTGGTTTGGGTACATGTTCAGAAAAGGAATAAGACAGTTTGTTGAAGATGATTTGGAACAGAAAGAAAAGGCAAAAGGAAAAAAGGGCATCCCAAAAAGAGATGGATGGATTGTGTGAGACACGACTGGCAACAGTCAGGCATGACTGCTGAAGAAGGGAGGAAAGTGGCATTGATCCGAGAGAGCTCGTTGCAGTTGACATGACACCTCTCCGAACTCCTGTAGAAAATGGGGAAAAGGGAGATTGATGATGATGATGGTTCACTAATTGTGCTTATTTATCATATTGCATTTTGTTTTCCTTTTACCACTAACTGGAATTTTTGGGAACTGTCAAAAGGTAGTTTAAAAGAATCTTATATATTTTCTCAGATTGCCTAAAATTTCAACATGTCATTGATATGGTACAAGGACTTTCTGGGCCATAGATAATTTTAAAGCAGTCCTTCTGTCCTTACACACACACACACACACACACACACACACACACACACTGTTGCAGTATCCTGCTATCAAGTGACACATATATATCAGCCGTTGCATCTCCTGCTGTGTTTTGCTTCAATGATTCTAGAAAATAAGCAAACTAGTCTGCTGTTGTTGCATTTAACTAAACTAAACTATAACTTTGAAGCCGCATTGTTAAGTACTAGGGATGACTGTGAGCTTACTTCATACTTGAAAAACAGACTGGGTAAATTTCTTCTGCGTCACGCATCCCTAAACCCTTAACTCTCTTTATAGAAGTATGTACGTGTGCAGATGTTTTAACAGTCATTATATGATGAACTCCGTTTACTCAGTAAGTGCATTTTGAAGCAAATCATACCAGAAAGCATATTGACAGTACTGTTATTAGTCTGAAGGCTGGACATACAGCCATATTTTACACGTTAGTGCATTCCTACATACTAAATAGCTAATGTCTTTGTACGCAAATATAAATTCTGTTGAAAAAATTTGAAATAGCCATACATAAAATCACAGGATATCCAGCATTCTCTAAATAGGATGAACTAAGTTTACCATCTGCTATTTTCAGCATTTGAGGATGAGATTGTTAGACCATGTGGAGGTTGATGTTTTAAGTTACGGTTCTCTGGATTCTTTCACAAATATTTTTAAAGTCTTCCCATATGGTTTATATCATGAAGCTGGTAATCCTAATTTCACATAAATTTCAACATCCAAGCCATTGTTGAAATTTGCTTTAGAAGTAGAGTATACAAAGAAGAAGATTATATTATTCCCTTAAAGAAAAAAATATTCTGAATTTCTGTACACAAACATTGCACATTTTCATAGATATTCTTTATGTAGCCTGTTTTGGGAGATACTGAACTTTATCAGAAAACTGTTGAGGTCTTCATTACAGAAACCAGGAACCTTTACCTTAAATGTCTTTAATATACTTCTTGATTTTATGAGTACCAGTTTTTGACATTAACAGATACCAAATGAAACATTGTATTGAATTTTAAACACCACCTTGATGTGTCAGGATGAACCTCGTTGTCAGTCACAGTAACTCTACCTCGCTGTCAGTCAAAGTAACCCTATATGCACCATTTATATATTCTGGCAGGAGTATGATCTGATAATGCAGATTAAAATTCTGCTATTCAAATATGTAAATGATGCTAGAGGAAATACCACATCTGTAATTACGTACATCAACAGTACCGGTACCTTAACCTCTGGCTCTAAGAAAATCGTTTGTCCCAAGTAAATAGCTGTGATATGCCAAAGTACTGATTCGCACCACCATGTATACCAGATCCTGTTTAAGTTATATATCTCATATCTAAATTAACATCTCCTCGTCCCATTCTCTTGAAAGCTCAAGTGCCAGTGTTGCCCTTTTAGTCTACTAGTTAGTACTCTAAACAATTAACTGCTTAGAAATAGACTTTAAACTTTATTAGACCACCTCTGATACAATCCACCCAGTAGTTTACCAACATTATATCAGTCTTCTAACCCCCTTCTAGACTCTAAAACAGCCTTTTTGTCTCCACCATGGTTGTTCACCATCTGCTCTCTCAGCTAATATGTCTAGTGACATAAGAACAATGACCAAGATGGCAGAAAGAAAAACCTGTAGACTGCTTAATCAACCCCTGTTTTCTGTATGCTTGTAAGTTCTGTTATCTATGTAATGTGCCAACACTTCCCTGCCTGTCTCCAGTCTGTCTAATTTTGTAGACTCATCCCACCTGGTGCCTTTCAATCTCTCATGTTCTTGGTTGTAATGCATCTGTACTTGTATCCCTAACCACTTTCAGAATGCTCTACCTTATTCCCCTATAATCATATTTGGTTTGAATAACTGCATATTTGTTGTGTCTACACTGTTCACAGGCAGTAAATAATTCATTTTGATGTTTCAGTATAGTAAATGTGCCCCTACCTTCTTGAGGAGATGGCTACATAAATACACAAGTCACTCCAAGTCAGGCTCACAACAGGGATATGTAGAAATTAGAGCATGTATTTAACGTTTTGTTAACCAGGTAGATAGAGTAGCCCATAGAACCTTTTCAGCTATAATACTACTTCCTGGAGACACAAAGTAAAACACAATGTAATTTAGAAGATAAATAAATGCAATACAGAACAGTAAAACTGCAATGTAACACAGTTTAACAATCATTCCCAAAAGTCACAAGGGTTTAGAAAACAGCAATATTCACATCACAGCATTTGTCTATTGATTAATTTCACTTCCTCTTGGAATATAAATTTGTACCCTACCTTAGATCTTTGAAGCAGCTACATTTAAAATCAGAAGTGAGGGGTTCTCTAAGCATGATAAAAGAACTCTACAGTATTTGCTGAGTTTGCAGAACCACTGGAAGGTGATTCCAACATGCTTAACCCAACCTGGATGAAGTTTGTTTCTCTTACTATAATCCGGAATGGTAGTCTGTTTTGTGTGAGGGTATTGCTATTATTTTTTCAAAGGCTATAGGAAGTTATTCTTATTTTAAATTTTGAGGATATGAGTTGGCTCATAAGTAAAGTACTTAGTTAATATAGAAATGCAAGTGGTTGAGTTACATTTCAAGTCACCTGTGACTAATTAGTCCTCTGAAATAAGTATCATCAATGAATTCTAAGACCTGCTTGAAGGATGAATCTGTAGATTGACAGATGCTGTTTTCCGCACTCTGCTGTACACAGGGATCGGGTGAGGCATGTAGAGAGATTACAGGCACAGCATGCTCTTGTTTAGGCAACAGGATACTTTTGACAAGCTCTTCTTGCTTCTGGTCTCAGAAGACTAGATATAGGATAGCTTAGTTTCAGTTATTTTCTTTCACCTTTTGAGACTCTGCATGTACATTCCCAGTCCTGTCTACAGGAAAGGCTACATGGTTCAAACAGTCATCACCTGAGGAAACTTTGTTAATGTGCCATGCCAAGGCAGAGATCTAAGAAAACATGAGACATGTAGTTCACAGAATGCTATGGTGGCACTCTGAAATCAAGAATAAGATAAACTTGTTAAGCCTGTCCTTAATGCAAGACCCAGTCTTAACAGCTCTTGGGGGGTGTTTAACAAAAGATTGCACCAAAGTGCATTTAAGATCGGGTCTTGTGCCAGGGACTATCATTATACAGCACCAATTATCAAAGAAAAGTGCCAGAAAGTAAAATAGCTTTATAATTTGTTGGATACTTGCCTCTGCCAAACTTATAGACACAAAGTGTGGCAGAACAGAGTGTCATTTTTTTTTTAAAGTTCTTCATTATTCACAGAGACACTCTTTTCTGCTGCTATTTATTTTGCAGTTCTGTTTTGCCAACTTTCATAGGGTTTGAAAGCTGATAAAACACATTGCACTCCTTTACATTTTTGTTTTCTATTACTAGTTGAAAATGGAGCAGATAAATCTCTATGTCTTATGAAGAATTATGATCAGGTCTCACCAGTTGTCACCCTTATTTTGTGTTTGTGACATGAATGCTAGGCTTAACAGTTGAGAAGAATTTCTTGACATTCATGTCTCAAACACATAATAAGTTTGTTAAGATCAGGGACCCCCTCACAGTCCTCTGTCTATAGAACTACTTCCTCTTCACGTTTTATTAACAAGGCTGAACCTGTTTCTGTCACATGACAAACTCCCCATATTACTACTGAGTCTAAGTGGTATATTGCATAGCATACCAAGTATGTGATGTCCTTCTTTTATAATAAATAAGATACAAGCCTCTATAACTGTATGGTATATACAGTACTACACAGAAACCATTATGATATCAATGCATTGTACCTTGTGAGTCATGGTACTAATATTTAGTAGAACAACTCACTGAACTTTATTCAGTCTCCCATGTAGGTATGGCTAGAATCTTGTCTTATGAAAACTAAGGCTAGCCCAGTCATGTAATGTGTGGACAAAAGTTTATTTATACAGGTGCTGTGAATGGCGCCATTTTTAAAGGTACATATTCTTGTTCTGTACTCTAGTTCCTGTATGCCTGATGTAGTGTGCCCCACCAAGTAAGTTTTAAGTGTATGTTTTCCTGTTTTAACTTTATTACACAGTATTTGCTTCCAGTCTGTTCTCAAGAGTACCTATTTGTCATTGCTTGCAAAACGTGAAATTTTTAACTGACTGTTTACCATGCTGTAATCTGTTATTCTACACTATCTCTGTTACCTTCACTTTGTGTGTATAGTTTGTGTCTGCTGAGTCTCTGGTATATGCATAGTTTTTTTTTTGCATGAAATTAGAACTTCTGTCCAATGCTGGCTTGCACTTGTGTTCCTTCTAAGCAATCAAATATGGTGAAAGGTTGTTCATTAGTCCCATGGTTGACTTTCCTGAAATATCATAAGCATACCAGCAGTAGTGCTCCCTGTTTTCCCATCATATGAGGGCTGTTTGCGACTATGTTACTAAACTGCTACCAGGTCCCAACAGCTACATTTATTGACTAATAAGGAGTTACTAGTAGGTTGCTAGACAATCATCTATGGACGGATTTGACTTTAAGTTATGTTCTTGACTAAATTGCTATCAGATAGTAAGACACTGAGTTAATGAACTTCTGTTGCTATGAATGTTTTGTTAATAAACTGCCCTCAGGTCATAAGACAAGGATTGTATTGAGCTACAGGGTGCTTTAATGAGTTGTAGTCTGCCGTACAGTTCATAAAGGTATCTGCACCCATCCAGTGGATTTGCGACTACGTCCTTAATTTGAAATGGTCCTATTTAAATGTTTAAGACAATTCTGGCTATTCTGCCCTGCTATGCACCATGTAATTTTCCATTAGTCATGGTGTAGTCATATTGGGAAATCTCCGTATTATATATGAAAAGGTGAATGTTTCAGTTCTGGTGCTCCTTAACATTGTGGTGTATAAAAAGGGGCATTTAAAGTAGCACACTTCACATGTATCTTACATTTACTGCTGCACCTCAACCATCCTCTCTTTCTTTCTACTCTTGAGCTATTCTAACAATCAGTCTCTTTGTGCTACTCTTTTTTTTTTTTTTTTTGATTACAGATTACCCTTCCAGTGAACCATGGTCCCAATTAGTGAGAGGTGACTGCACCATGAAGCCTCCCCCATAACAGCTCTACTGCCTAACAGCCACTATTTGAAAGTTTACTGTGTATGTTTCTGCCACTTCCTTCCTTAGCAATATTTCATAGTTAAGTAGCTAGTGGTGTGCACACTACATCCGCTCCCTTGAACCCTTCAACTGAACTTATTCCTTTATCAGCTAACTTGCCGTATTAAGTGTATAGTTGTTTATATTCCTGGTTCTTTTAGCAGCTTAGTCCTTGTTTCTTACTATATAGGCTAGAGAACTAAGTCCTGAGGCACTGACCTGTGTTTAGCTGATTGTTTCTCTTTGATCACTGCCACCATCTCTGCATCATGGTTTGGCCTGCTCTTTTCACCCTTTCTGCACGGGCTCAGTCTGCCCCCCTACCCTACCCCCATTCTCATCCACCCCCACATCAATTACATTTATAGGTAACCATAACTCCACCCTCAAGTCAAGCAACCAGTCAATATAAACTTGAATCAGAAACATGACACTTACCTGCTATAATATTCCAAATGTAACAGACTTCACCAATGAGCTCAGCTATCAATATCCCTAACCAATTTGTTCTTACTTTATCCAACAGCAAGTATTATTCCTCCATTTAGTAGTTCTTTTCCTATAATACTACATTCTCAACCTATAATGTCACCACTAACCATGACAATAGTATTCTTTCCTCTTACTTTATCTCTGTCCTTCTTCATCTCACACCACTGAACTAACATACAGCCTATTTAAAACCACAGCCATCACCTCCATCCAATCCTCCAATCAAAAATATTACTCCAAAATATCTTCTAGCCACTACACTATTAATACACTGCTACTCCTCAAACCTATAATCCTTTTACAGAAACACAACACTCCTTGTATAGCATTCCTAGCGTAGACAATTATCTACACAACATTTAGCTAGTATTACCACTTTATCTCAATGTGGGGACATCCACCCCAACCATGGGCCTATACCCTCTGCATCACACTCCTCAAAACCTTACAAATCCCTGAATATAAATACCATTAATGTACAAAGTATTAGAAAAAAAATTCCAGAATTTAATGCTTGGATATTCCACTGTAAACCAGATGTAATTGCTGTAACCGAGACATGGCTAAAACCATACATAAAAGACTGAATACCTACCTCCTGGTTTCTCATGCTTAAGATCAGACCAACCCCACAAGAAAGGTGGTGGAGTTGCTCTTCTCTACACAGACACTTTCACAATTGTCCCTTACTCTAGCTCTAGTCCCCAATTCTCTGCAGCTGAACTCATAATGGCACACCTAAAAATGAATAAATGTAAAAGTCTTTGCTTGGTAGCCATATATATGCCACCAGGCAATAATAATCCGATATTAGAAGAAATCCTAGCTTGGCCGTCAAACAACATCCACAATGAAACAATAATTTTAGGCGATGTAAACATAAACTGGTTAGATCATGCAAATTCCTTTCCCTCTATACCTATTAATTTCTATAACTTCACACCATCTTATTACTAGTGTAACCCGGACCAAGAAAAAACAATGGCTCCATCCTAGACTGGATTTTAGTATCTGACCCCAACAAAATTTCCTCAGCAGGAACTCTGCCATGCAATATCAGCAACCATCAGCTTGCCTGCATAATACACAATCCCACCACAACATTACACCAAAACAAACCCACAAAGCTAGGTAACCACAATAAAACTGAGAACCAAAACCATTCCAAAGATGTAAATGAATCACATGTTTCACTCCGAACTTGTATTAAGTGCTTTCATTAGAATATATCTGCTAACTTCTTCAGAACAATAAAAAACAGAACAAAAACAGTGTGTTTAAAAAGCCATCGCTTAAAGTCACATGATTTATAAAACCAATTAACTGCTACAGCTAATGAATATTCATTAGATCCAATTTATCATTCTTCCAAAAAACACCAACTACAAATAAAATTGTGTGAAATATTAATTAAACAATGCATTAAACAAAGTTAAAATTAATCCAACAATAATACTAAGTCATTATTTAAATCTCATACGAATGAAGTTGTAATACGCCCTGAATAGACAACTGTTCGTTTAAGCCTGGCAACAATTGTACATTTAACTTAATTTGCCAGACCAACTCTCTATACTCAATCAGATCCCCCAAGGTCCTCCTCTAGGGTCTACAACTATCCCATCCACCACAAAAAACTGAAACCCATGTAAAATGAAATTCGAAATATGCTTTGATAATGACCCTGTTTTTATGTTGGAAAGAGTGCATGAAACCACATAAATGACCCCCCTTAAGTCACAGGTATAATATTTGTTAGGTTTAATGGCATAGTTATTAACTGTCCAAAATCCAAATAAATCTCCACAGTTCCAATTGTAAATGTAATAAATCCAATATGCAGTTCGAATGACAATAAAACACTATTTATTTCTATATTATCAATATTTATTAAAACAAAAAACAACCGGTAAGCGCTTTCATTCACAAAGAACTTCTTCAGACCTGGTTGTCACACATATAAAATTCACATTTATAGTTTGCTCAAGTCACATGACCCAAAACATTATCAGTGTTTTAACCTTTTCTTACATAACACTGCTTTAAGGTTTCCATATCTTTCATACCTGGATCTGCACCTGTGTTTAGCCTCACTTGCCAAGCATATTCTTTCCAGTTTAAATCCACTTCTGTATGCCATCTCTTGTCTGCATTTAAAACTTGGTCAATAACAGTAAAACTAAAACCAACTTTAACTCTGTTATGACAGTTAACAACATGTCTTGCTAGGGCATTAGTTACATCCACTTTTTCAACTGCCCTCAGGTGCTCATAAATTCTACGATGGAAGCTACGTTTAGTTCTTCCTATGTAAAATCCATCACAAGAATGACATAATACTAGATACACAATGAATTTAGACTTGCAATTATAATTCCCCTTGATATTAATAGTAAAGTCCCGAGCCTTTACTACTATTTTGTTCCCCAGTACCAAAAACTTACAATAATTGCAGTCTTCACATCTTGACATTCCATTATAAGCAATAGGAGTATTAAGTTTTTTGGTTTCTAAAAAATCCTTAAGACTTTTCCCTCTTTTTGTGACAAAAAGTAGGACTCTCATATAAAAAAGCACCTAACTCTTGGAAAGTCCTCAAAAATTTCCAATTATTTGTGATGATCTGCTTAATACCGTACATATCTATTGAATTTTCCAATGTAAACCTCATATTATAATCTACTCCTTCACTATTTCTTTCAACATCCTTTATTGTGCCTTTCTTCCTCACAGCTTTAATTTTATCTATTGCTTCACTTATTACCCCAATAGGGTAAGCCCTGATTAAAATTTTTTTTTCTTAACATCTCACAGTCTTCTAAAAAATACTCATCTTCGTCAGTGAGTATATTTATTCTATCAAGCTGACCAAACACAATATTATTTTTCAAGCTCACACTATGTAAACTGCTATATTCCAAGTAGCTTTTGCTCTGGACATCTTTTTTTAAAAATTTTAACCAAGATATTCCCCCCTTTCTTGTACCTTGTCCAAGTAATAATTTAATGTGAAATAATAACTGTTGTGGACATCTGGCTGTGCCTTAGCATACTGCATTTTATGCTTCTGTACTTGAAGTGCCAAATTTAGAACAAGTCACCTTCTTTCTGTATGAAATATTCTAGAGTTGGATTTGCCTTAACACCCCCAAATGTTAGAGGTGGTTGCTATCTCATATATTCTGTCTTCCTCTGACCTCTCAATTTCCATCTGAACTAGTCAGAAACTGTATGTTTTGACTGGAGATTAAACTTTTCTTAACAGATTTTGTCTGGACTGCTGTATTCTGTTAATCATACCCATAGCTACACAAGCATGTTTGCCCAATGTGTTAGTCAGCTGTATTAAGGATTACAGAGCCAACAGGTTACAATGGCTGCTTATAGGACTTAGTTTTATACATATGGCTCTGTCATAACTTGTCCCAAGAATGTGATGGCAAAATGTGTATAGACATGATTGCAGTTGAGGGGCAACATTGAATGGAGTTTCAAACTTTATATTACACTCCATTCCAATGCCTAACTTAAACACAGTGGCTTTGCCATTTAGCTGTAATTTTAGTCCAGTCTTCTTGAAAACAGTTCTAGAACTTAGAGCTTTAATGTTAAGCATCTTGTTACATGGCTGTCTTATTATATCTGTGTACCAAAAAGCCAAAAAAAAGACTGAAAACCCAGACAAGAGTGAATCTCAGAAATCGCTCTTCTTCTTAAAAACTTCTTTTTGTGGGGGGCAATCCCACTGAACCCCCCCATCCCCACAACTTATATATACCAATTCTGAAATTGCCATACCTTGTAGAAAAGGGAATATTAAAAAAATGGCATCTTGAACTTGGTATGTATAAGTTTGATATTTTGACAATTCAGTCTCTTTGTTTTGGGACTCGCTGTAGCAGGTCCTAACATTTCAAATGGTTAGCTTGTTTTGTTATGGTTGCCTTTCTTTACTCTGTAATATGCTTATAAAGAACTTCTTCTCAAGTATGAGCTGATGCGTTTGTATCCTTCTAAAAATTCCTTTGCTGTTTGAGCCGTCTCTAGTCTACTTTAATGTCTGAGTCATATTTATTTTGTAATTCTGTTCACCTTGTTGTTCCTTTACTTCTTATTTTAATTTGCATATTTATTTCACATAAAGCCTGGTTGATCTGAGTGTTTCTCCATTATTCTTCCTCCTTTCCAGCCTGTATGTTTCCTAGAGCTTTCTAATGCAAACATATTTATAAGCAAGTGGTCAACAGTTCAAATTGTCGAACAAAAAAAAAAAAACAGTACAGTTGACTGAAACTAATTACCTAGAAAAGGTCCACAGTAGTCTAAGGCATTCAGAAAGTGGTGTAAAATAGAAATGATACTTTGAGACTTCTAATCCATCCAACAAACTTTTATTGCTATAAGTTGTTAAGTTCACCCACAGTACTTGGGACTTCATCAAAACATATAATCCTAGTAATTACAACAGTTTATATATACCCAACAATAAAATACAATCTGCACATAAGTTAATCATTTAATTAATTAAGTAATTAAAATAAACCCACTGCAGAATAAACTTGAGTGTAAACAGGAAAAGAAGAAAACTCTTCACTTACATAAAAACACCTCCAAGATTGCAACAAACCATACAAATAAATAAAATACCAGGCAGGTATGACCCTAGCCCTGAGTAGCATTCTGCCATCACCCAGAATGATACCGCAGTACAAGGACAAAATGACTGATTTCAACAATTGGCTAAGCTTCTGTTGTTATTCAAAGGGGATCCAGTATCTGTCTGCTGGAGATGACATGGTTGACTGACCACAATGCTTTGCCACAGATGGCCTGCACCTGTCGCCCCTAGGATTCCAGATACTGGCTAAGGCTCTTGCTGCCCCTATAGTGCCATTTTTAGGCAGGGTTCAAGTAACAAATTCACCGCCATAACAGGAACAGGCAAGCAAAAACTGAGGGTAATGCTACTCAATGCTAGAAGTCTAAATTTCAAAATGCACTCACTCAAGGCACTCCTTCAAATGGAGAACATCGATATCTGTGCAGTGACTGAGACCTGGTTCAAGGCTCCAGGAGCACCCCTGCACTACCAGGCTATAACTCATACCACTCTTTTCTGCCATCTAACCTGGACCGAAACACCAAAGGTGGGGGTGTGTCCATATTCATTAAGGATAGCCACACCTCCAGGCTATTTGCTCAGCATAATGCATCCGAGGTTATCCAAGTGCAACTAACTCTTGGCAAAACTGCAATCTAAATTGTAGCTTGCTACAGATCCCCCACCATGCCCTAGGATTCCCACTCCTCTTTTCTTGATGTACTGGAAAATATTAGGGTTCAACCAAACACCCAAATAATGGGTGACTTCAACTACCCCACCATTAACTGGGAAAACTACTCATGTACTAACTCCTTAGTGCAATGCTTTCTGGAATTCATAAACTCCAATGCCCTAGATCAACTTATCCACACCCCCACCAGGGACAACAATATCCTAGACCTAGTCATTACCAACATGAGTGACTGGTGTTCCACACCTGAAGTCAACTCCTCGTTGGTCTGATCCAACCATAAGCTAATCACCCTTGATATCCACATCCCACCCCCACCTCCCATTAAGGAAACCACAGTAAGAAATTTCTCCAAAGCCAACTTCAAGCTTCTTAAGACAGAAGTAGTGAACTTCATGACACCCATGCAGATGGACAATACAGTTACAACTGCTGAATCCTACACAAACACGCTCTATAAGCACCTACATGAGTGCATGGATCGTGCTATCCCAAACAGAACCAAGATGCTATCCTCCAAAAAAAGGAAGACAATCTGGTGGTCCCCTGCCATAAACAAACTGTACAACAGAAGGAAGAAACTGTTGCAAAAGAGAGTAAAATCCCATGAGTGGAGGAGCTCCCTCGTCAACGTCAGTAAGAAGCTGAGATCCCTTATAAGATCCTCCAAAGCTAGCTACGAAAATAAAATTGCCAATAATTCCAAGGACAACCACAAAGCATTCTATAGCTATGTCAAGAATCTCAATGGCAACACCCAGATCTGCTCTGAGTTACAGCACAAAGGCATGAAAATTACAAAACCAACTGATATTGCCAACATCCTGGCAGATAGGTTCAGTGCTAACTTTACCCCGCCTCACCCCCTAAAGGACCCATATCTATACAGGAAGAATGCAGAGTCCCTGTAATCACAATTACGCAGGTGAAAGCTGCACTCTCTAAAGCCAAAAACACAGCATCCATGGGACAACATCCCAGGCTGCGTTTTACACGAACTTCAGAATGAACTAGCTCCCCACTTAAGCACCATGTTTAATAATAGCCTCACATCAGGCTTTGTGCCCACTGAATGCTGCACAGCAACAGTTATCCCACTCCACAAAGGGGGAGCCACCACTGATCCCGGGAACTATAGATCTATTAGCCTGATGAGCCTGGTCTGCAAAGCCATGGAACGTATCATCATGGAACTCATAAACAAAGACATTGGTAACCTCCAAACTCTGGATCCCACCCAGTTCGGGTTTGTGAAAGGCAGATCATGCCTCCTGAACCTGATCGACTTCTTTGAGGCATTCACCAAAGCCGTAGATGAGAGTAAAGTGGTTCACACAGCCTATCTTGACCTCTCCAAGGCTTTCAACACCATCCAAAGAGTTGTGGAGACAGCATACTGTGACCCGTAAAATAAATTTTATTAAACAGAAAAACAGACCGGTTTCGGCTGGACAATGCCACAGCCTTCTTCAGTGTAAAGCAAACATAATAATCAATGCTGTTTAAATATATTCCTCTCAAAATTCATTGGCTGATGCCTAGAACTGTTCATTGAGACCAGGTGGAAATAATCCACCTAGTCTAACAATCCATTTCTTTTCTTTGGCAGTTAAAATGGAATGCCAACCTGTCTTATTAGAACGATTCCCTTGTATGATGTCAATAACCATAAAGGAGAATTTAGCAGTAGTATGTACCATTTGGTGTTTATAAAGTGCATTGTGAATTCTTTTATTCTTAATATTGCTAATATGTTCTGATATACATATTCTTAGTGGGCGAGAAGTTTGTCCCTCATAAAAAGAACCACAATTGCATGTTGCCAAATAAATCAACCAGTCACTACTGCAATTTGCGAAAAAGTGAAGATCATAAACTGAAGCACAGTTCCTGCTAGAAAATTCTTTTGATTTACATACATATTGACAATTGGTACAATGACCACAAGGAAAACAACCAATCAGTGGTCCTCCCATCAATGTTGTCTGTAAAAATTGTAAATCATTATTGGTGTTACTGCGTTTGTAATGATTGAAAAAAGAACTAAGGTTTTTCCCTTTTCGAAAGGAAAATAAACATCTGCCTGGAATAATACTGGCCAACTCATAATCACATTGCAAGATATTCCAGTGTCTCTGCACACTTTGAATTAGGCTATCAGAGTTCCTAGCATAGGTGGTTATAAATCTGATGGGTTGTGGTACTGTAGCTGAATGATCCCTATAAGTAAGAAGTTCTTGCCTATCCAATGAATTAACATGATGACTGGCCTTTAACACATCTCCCATGCTATAACCCCGAGATTTAAATCTCCAAGTTAGATCACCCTTATACTGCTGGAAAGAAGAGTCATGTGAACAAATACGTTTCGCACGTATAAACT
The DNA here is from genome assembly GCF_019279795.1 of Protopterus annectens. Taxonomy (NCBI): domain Eukaryota; kingdom Metazoa; phylum Chordata; order Ceratodontiformes; family Protopteridae; genus Protopterus; species Protopterus annectens. Next base: position 1,029,204,484 of record NC_056744.1, read on the forward strand.
GAGATTTTGGAATGTTACGTGCGATATGTGGTGGGTGATAGCTGGAGGCATGGAGGATGGTATTATACTGGGGGTACTTCCTGTACACTTCAGTACCTAGTGTATGATCAGGTAATCTATTAATTAATACATACAAAAATGTGATTGTACTTAAATCATAATGTACAGTAAACTGTAACCCCCATGTATTGTTGTTCAGATAGGATATAAAATCCATAAGTTGTTGTTCAACACCCTTCCACACCATCCAAACATCATCCAAGTAACGTCTCCAGATATCAATATATTCAATAAAGATATTATTATGGCAATCATAAATAATGTGTTTTTCAACATAGGCCATAAATAAATCAGCATATATGGGGGCAAAAGATGCTCCCATTGCTGTGCCTTTAGTTTGCCAATAACAATTGTCCTTATAATAGAAGACGTTATTTGTAAGAACGTGTTTGGCTAAACCCACCAAAAAAGAATTAAAATCAGATTGATATAAACCCGCCACTTCAAGCCAATGGGCCAATGCATCCAAACCAACTTGATGGGGAATGTTAGTATACAAAGAACTTACATCCAATGTACACAGAAACCACCCAGGCACCAATTGAGTGTCTGAAATAATCTGTAGAAAATTGGTCGTGTCCTGCAATCATGATCGTACTACATATAACAAGGGCTTAAGATGTTTAATGAGATATAAGGATAATGGTTCGGTAATATACCCTTTCTCAGATACAATCGGTCTACCAGGTGGATTCACCGGGTCCTTGTGAATTTTGGGTAGGAAATAAATATATTGAATTGCAGAATCTTTGATCATGAGCTGATACATAACCTCATTAGAAATGATAGCTTCATTCCTAGCCAAAAGCAAGAACTGATCAATCTGTTTTTTAAACCTGAAAGTAGGGTCAATGGGCATTGCCGAATATTATCTCTGATCCGAAAGCTGTCTATTTGCCTCCTTATCATAATCACCCCAGTTTAATACAACCACAGCTCCACCTTTATCTGCAGAGATAATAACTATATCTCTGTTGTTCTGAAGTTCCAGAATAGCCTGTTTTTCAACCAACGTAATATTGTTTGATTTGAAACGTGTATCCAAACTGGGAAAATGAAGATCTTTGAGCACGCTATTCTGGAACTGATGTACCATGGGGTGCATCAGAGGAGTAAAACTGGATTTATGATCTACAAATTTGTCCTTATTATAGTTGCTATCTGTATCGCCAAAATATCATTTTAAATTCAAATTTCTGCAGAAAGACATGACATCCTGGGCAAATGTGTCTTCAGGAACCATGAAGCCTGGTATGAAAGTAAGACCTTTATTCAAAACTGACATATGGATAAGTGACAAATCAAAATTGGACAGATTTAAAACATTCATATTTTGGATAACATTCAGTTGTTCATTGCCATTTTCAATAAACCTTGTATATTGTGTACGCCTTCTATGTTTCCGCTGGTATTTGGACCTAAAGGGATTGGTCCAGATATCCTTTTGGGGGTTGGTGAACCTAATACTACTTGGGACTCATTGTCAGTACAGGATGAAATCTCATCTGTGGATGATCCTGTATCTGCACTACGTCTTCTCAGAATAGACCTAGGTCTCTTCCTTTTATTAGTTTGTTTAGGAGAAGGTGTGAACCGTACATGTTTTTGGTAGTCTGCTTGGTCTCTTTGGAACTTTTTGATTTTCCTGGACTTGAGTTGTTCTTCTAGGTTGTGTAAATCTTTAGCTACATTATTAAGTAATTTGTTAAAAAAGGGTTCCCCCTCAAATAATTTGACCTCACTGGCTAATTTCATGACTGCATCCATGTCCCTATCAATTGCCCGGTCATGAAATTTGGATAAAGCTACAGCAAAAGCCATGGTAGCTTCTTGTTGTATTTTAGACCATTGACTGTTAAGTTTGTCATCAATATCCTGCACATGAGGTTGTATCCGTACACACAAACCTGTCGGAGTAATTCCCTTTGTAATGTATGCCTTAAATAATTTAGAATGCCAAACATTTGATCGTAAAGATCTTAAATGTTTGTGAAGTTTGCCAAAAAGAATTGTACAGGTAGATTCCAGGCTAACAGAATCATTTATATTTGTGCTACTCTGAGTGGAGGACCCGAGCCCAAAAGCTCCAAGATCCTCCCTATCTGCAGCAAGACCAGTAATGAAACTGGAAAGATCCATAATAGAAAAAATATATAATACTGCACAAAAAATACAATATTGCTGACAATAATAGCCAAATTCAAAAAGCTACGTCAGCCTTAAACATATCCATGGACAAAATCCAAAAGATGAAGGACAATAACAGCATAACCAATACCGTTAATTGTATTAAAGGCTGCGTCCTTCAACAGTAATATGAAAGAATACTAGAAAAAATATATATTGAGTGAATCAAAAAAATTCACTAATATCATAAATAAACTGTAAATAACATGGATGCAATCAGAAAACCCAATGTGGACAATATTTGAATGTAGCCACAAGTCAAAGGATAGATATTTATGATGTTAAATCAAACCCAACTAAATTGATGGAGTTAAAGAGCAACCCAAGTCTCAACTAATATGGTATGCACACAAATAATGAAAATGTGTGTTCTAAAGATGTCCTGTTTCTGGACTATGGACATGTATCAATAACTTCACTAATATTGTCTAAATACATTCCCAAAAGGACACATAATATCATATAATAGATGAGTTCTATTCGAATATTAGTATTAGGACTGAACTGCAACAATGTGACTTGTTGAAGTAATATAGTATGAAAAGAGACAGACTCATAAGTGTTATGTTTAACAATTAGAAACTGGAATACAAATGAACATGAACTCAGAATAATAATATTCTTAATAATAATTCTGCTAAACTACAATCACCTGTCTACAATAAAAAATTAAACATGAAATGAACAATCATGAATGGTAATACCAAAAAAAAAAAAAAAAAAAAAAAAAGTCCCAATGTCACAAATAGTAAACCACTGAAAAAGCAAATGATATCATATATCCTTTTGTAACATGTAAATGTCCAAAAATGTCAACAAATGTCCAAAAGCAGGATCAAATAGTCTCACTGGTCAAAATGAGACACAAACAAGTAGATGTATCTCAAATCCAAGTCCAATGACACCAACCGCCCAATAGTTGCCACGGAACTGAAAAACAGTACCTAAATTGCTGTAATGTGAAAAAAACAGTTCCTTTGGCTTTGTAACAAACCCAAAAAATCAAATCCTAACTAAAATCTTACAATGCGTTAGACGTTGCTAACACCCTAAAATAATAATTCTAGTTCAACACATGAGACCTGCTCATCTAAGTCATGTAAGACGGTATTCACAATTTATAATGAAATGTCCCAGTCATCAGTTTCCATCAATCTTCAAAAAACACTTGTCCACCACTATTGTTACTGAATGGAATGATTTCCAGCCATCGTAAAGTTGAATGAAAGTCCTCACACAAAATGATGGTATCTCAAGTCCAAGTCCAATAACCCCAACAGACTGATGCTTCAAGAGAAAAAGGAATCACAGAACTAAACAAACAGTACCTAAATACCATAAAGTGTGCTATAATATAGAAGAAGTTGGCCAGTATTATTCCAGGCAGATGTTTATTTTCCTTTTGAAAAGGGAAAAACCTTAGTTCTTTTTTCAATCATTGCAAACGCAGTAACACCAATAATGATTTACAATTTTTACAGACAACATTGATGGGAGGACCACTGAATGGTTGTTTTCCTTGTAGTCATTGTACCAATTGTCAATATGTATGTAAATCAAAAGAATTTTCTAGCAGGAACTGTGCTTCAGTTTATGATCTTCACTTTTGCGCAAATTGCAGTAGTGACTGGTTGATTTATTTGGCAACATGCAATTGTGGTTCTTTTTATGTGGGACAAACTTCTCGCCCACTAAGAATACGTATATCAGAACATATTAGCAATATTAAGAATAAAAGAATTCACAATGCACTTTATAAACACCAAATGGTACATACTACTGCTAAATTCTCCTTTATGGTTATTGACATCATACAAGGGAATCGTTCTAATAAGACAGGTTGGCATTCCATTTTAAATGCCAAAGAAAAGAAATGGATTGTTAGACTAGGTGGATTATTTCCACCTGGTCTCAATGAACAGTTCTAGGCATCAACCAATGAATTTTGAGAGGAATATATTTAAACAGCATTGATTGTTATGTTTGCTTTACACTGAAGAAGGCTGTGGCATTGTCCAGCCGAAACCGGTCTGTTTTGCTGTTTAATAAAATTTATTTTACGGGTCACTGTATGCTGGCTCCACAATTCTTTGGTTTTGGTTTATGCTATGGTTGAGCTGTGCATTTGCCTTCGCGCAGGAGGTCCTTTTTTTTGTTTCGACACCATCCTCCATTCTGGAATTATAGCTAAACTCAATAAACTAGGCATAAATCCCTACGTCACAAGATAGGTTGCCAACTGGCTCACTGACAGAACCCACACTGTAAAAGTTGCAGACTCCAAATCTGACCTCAAACCAGTGACAAGTGGAGTACCACAGGGTTCCGTTCTGGGACCGCTCCTATTTGGTATCTACTTCTCTGAAGTACAGGCTAACACAGAAGGCCTCTGGCTAATGAAGTTCGCAGATGTCTGCAAACTAGGAGCCATAGTCAAGTCACCAAATGATGTGAACATCCTACAGAAGAGCCTCTCTGAGACAGATGCCTGGTGTCAGAGCCATGGCCTCAAGCTCAATGCCAAAAAGTGCAGTGTCATCCCTTTTGGTAAAAACTCTGTACCCATGAACTACCACATAGGCAGCAATCTACTTAACACCAAATGCGTGATAAGAGACCTTGGGACCCAGGAGGACAGTAGTCTCTCCTTTGATAGTCACATCGCCACAGTAGTCAGGAAGTCCTCCTACGTGGCACACCTCATCATAAAAGGGTTCTCATCCAGGAAAAAAAGAGGTCATCATTACCCTCTACTTATCACTCATTAGACCCATTATAGAGTACAACGCCCCTTTTGGAATGTACCTCACAAGACATCTGCAGCAGCTGGAAAGGCCACAGAAGTACCTTAAAAAGAGGATTACTGGACTCAAACAAATGCCCTACACTGACCGTCTCAAAAAACTCCAGCTTTACTCCATAGCATATCGCCGACTCAGAGGTGATCTCTGCCTAACATATAAAGCTATGTCAAACCCAGAGCTGTTGGACATGCTACACCTAAAGAAATCCCAGTCCCTCCAAGCTACACGCTCTAGGGACCTAAACCTTGTCACCACAATAAACAGGACATGCTGGAGGGATAGATTCCTATCCCAGAGACTTCCCATACTCTGGAACAGGCTACCCATCTATGTCAAGCAAAGTTCTTCATTAGCACTCTTCAAGAAAAATCTTGATGAGTAGATGGGAAATAGGAAATACTCCCCGGGGATCAGTTCTGTGTCTCTGCTCGTCAGTGGCATAGGAAAATAAATTTCTTGGGTGGCGTAAGCCAGGGAACCTTGTTGGCTAGGCTTGCGTAGGCCCTTGGGCCGATAGCCTAGATCCTACCTATGAACCTATGAACCTATGAAAAAAGTGATAAAATATTATTAGAAACACATATTAAAACTTTTTACAGTTTACCATTTAACCCAAAATATTTCATTAAATCTTGGCAGCCCTCATTTTTAGGACAGGTTGGATAAAAATACGTTCATTTAAACCAGGTGGAATTGTGGAGTGTAATTTAATTTGCCATACCAACTCATGGTATTCCGTCCTGTTCTTCCACTGTGCCCTTTTTACATTTGGGCATGTATTCTTGAGGATGCCAAACTCAAACTTGTTAAAACCGTTGCATACCAGTGAAAGTTTGTGTAATGCATTGTTCATATTCTTTTTCTTAATATCATACAAATGTTTGTATATCCTTTTTCCCAGTTTCCTGTCAGTTTTCCCAGGTAGAAACACTGACATTGCATGCATATTGCTATGTATACAGTTCTGTTTTTCTCTTAGTTACCCTTAGCGAATTTGATTTGTGTACAACAGTAATTGCTTAAAGTAGTAGGTATTCTTTTACAAATATAATTACAATACCTAAACTTCCCACATTTAGTGGTTCTCTTTGCCACCTCCTTTATATCTTTCTCTAAATTCCTCTTAATGTTAGTATCTACCTTATAAATAAACTGAGGTACCTCACTCACTGAGATGTGTACTTCCTTGTCTGCCTTCGGGATAGCCCAATTATTCCTAATAATATTCCTCACTTGTGAACTAATGTCATTGTATGTTATGGACATGTCATTCAATAAGATAGAATTGAATTAATGGTCACCTGATCTTCTTGTTCACTAGTTTTATAGGATTTCTCAAAAAGGGTAAATATTTCACTCGCTCTATCTTTTATAACCTCAGCTTGTATTATGGCCAATAAGTCTTTGGGGTATCCTCTTTCCAAAAACATTCTCAACATAGTTCCCACTTCTTGGATAAAAGAATTGTAATTACAGACCATCCAGGCTTCCCTAATAAACTGACCTTTTACAAGATATTTTTTTGCAGAACCAGGGTTGACAACTAGTGTAATGTAAGCATAAGTTTGAAAAAGCGTCATTGTGGGGAGATGCTTGTGAGGCTGAGGCATACTGAACTGCATTGTGGGAAGTGGTATTTGTGAGGCTGAGGCATACTGACCTGCATTACGAGTAATGGTACTTGACAGGCCAAGGCTTACTGAACTACAATGTGGAGATTTGCTGTTGTGAGGCTGAGGCATACTGAACTACATTGTGGGGAGTGGTACTTGGGAGGCTGAGGCTTACTGAACTGAATTGTGGGGAATAGTAATTGTGAGGCCAAGGCATACTGAACTACATTGTAAGGAGTGAAACCTGTGAGACCAAGGTATACTGAACTGCATTAAGAGTAATCATACTCGAGAGGCCGAGGCTTACTGAACTATAATGTTAATGGTACTTGTGGGCCGAGTTATACTGAACTACAGTATGGAGAATTGCTGCAGTGAGACTGAAGCATACTGAACTGCATTGTGGGGAATGGTACTTGGGAGGCTGAGGCTTGCTGAATTACAATGTGGAAAATGATTGTTGTGAACAGAGGCATATTGACTGTGTGTTAGGAATGACACTTGTGTAGGATTAGATGGTTAGTTACAAACGTAATTATCTTGCAGATGCATATTCCAGTTTTATAATTCATGATTTCATTTAACATCATCCTAATTTATTTTTTATTTTCTGTTTGCTGTGCTGAATACACATTCCCTTTATTCGAAACACTTGCAGAATGCTCATCATTTATATTTCTAGAGATCCACTACAATTTTGCTGCAAAAAATAACTCTGTTATTTTCTTACTGATCAGTTTTACTACTGAATAACGCATATTTTCCTATTTCCTTACTTACCACTGAGAATTGGCAGTGTTACACAGCCACCATGCATATTTTTGCATTTGTGTGTGTGTGTATAAATATATATATATATATATATATATATATATATATATATATATATATATATATATATATAGATACATACCTACATACATACATAGATAGATTTGATTGGCCTTTCATTTCTGAAATATTTAACAGCTTCATAACAGCTGTATAACAGTAGCAAGCCATTTAAGTTACTTAGTGCAATTTTGCATTTATTTTTGTGGAATGCTTGATTTCTTTATTCAGTACTCCTAATTAATGTCGTATAAAAGTGATAATGTCAACTAGACAACTATTTTTAAAGGTGTGCAATGCTTTTTTAAAATAATCAGTAAAATGCTGTGTTAATGTTAAAGAAACTTTGATAAAACCCAAGGTCAATAGCATACCATTCAGGTGATTCTAGTAATAACAGGTGGATCTAATTGAAGATTACTTAGTACACTGGTACACTCCCTCATTCTTTAGACATCTGGCCTTTTGCCACACCAGAGCTGGTTACATAAAGGAACTCTGTGATGCACTTTCATTTATCGTTGTTCATTTTAAACAGTAATGCATTGCTTTTATTTTGTTTTTATAACAGAGGCATGCTTTATTTTCTCCCAGGCACAGTCTGGATGGAGAAGTATTCTGTGACCTTAGTCTGTGTTCTTGCTGCTGGCATCTGTACCATGCGAGAATAATTCCCCTATTGTGGTACTTTCTGTAACAGCACAGTGTGTCACTGATACTCAGTGTATATTACTGCGCTGTTAGTTGGAATCCTCATCTTATCATAGCCTGCACATGCTTTTCATTAAATGAAGAAACTGCTAAAATATGAGAGAGGAACTTAAAGGTACTATCAAGTATAGCTCTTGTGTTATGATAATTTTACATTGTATGTTTTGATTTAAGAGAAAGATGTCTGTACCTTTCAGAAGAACTTTGCAGTGGTGCAGAAATGAACATGCAGTGTTTATATGACAGTTTATTATCAAATTTCTGACAGTAAGCTGTAACAATTGATTACAGTCTTTAGAAATCTGAGTCACCACTACCCTTTTCAAAAATCTGTCAGTAGTGGTTTTCTAAGATCAAGTGCACACTTCATCATAACTTCAGAATTTAATAATTGTATATCTTGAATTTTTGACAGCTATGTTTTTCTTACTGCCCAGAAAAGTCAAGTATCTTCAGGCTTCTACTATTTACGCAATGATTTCTGTTTGTCTCAGTAATAAATTTAACTTTATATAGCCGTTGTGGTGCAGCGGTAGCGTTGTTGCCTCACAGCAAGAGGTTCTCCTGTTCGATTCTCGTCTGGAGTGCCTTCTGTGTGGAGTCTGCATGTCCTCCCCACGGTCGAGTGGCATTCGAAAGACATGTGTGAATGGGTGTGCCTTCGTTGAAGGTTGGGCATCAGGCTGGCAACTCAGCACCATAAAAATCTACTGCCAATTTTTAGCAGACTGAAGTTCCGCTGTGGTAACCCCTAACCGGTAAAAGCCATAAAGACAAACAACAACTATTTAGAGTGAAGTTTAACATACAATTTAAAGTAAGTGGAATTTTAAGGTCCATATGTAGAATTCCTGAAGGCATACACTGACCATCTTTGCAGATGTATCATTTCCTGGTGATGCACATATAAGTAAAGCATCTTGATGTGAAGGAATGGAATTCTTTTATTAGGATTGTACACAGAGCATGTGATACATTCACCTTAGTACTCCTTCTGTACTAGATCATTAGGAGTCACAGCCTGTATTTTAGACAAATGCATCTTGCAGCTAAAACTCGCCTGTGGGCAAAGATAGAGTGGTCTAGATTGCTTGTTCCTTCTTTTTCATGATACGTCAGTAATGCACAAAAATCTTTTATTATGAAATGCCCCTAATTATGAGAAACGTTCAATAAATAGCAAAATAAATCTGCTTTTAAAGAGGATTAATGGCTGCATGTACCAGTTTCTACGACAGGAGCAGTCTACAGAAATGCATGTCTTTTATTCTGTACCAGCAACAGTACTGGCTTTAACAGTAATGTTAGATCTGCAAAGAGTAAGGTACCACCACCATCATCCAGCATCAGTGGCACAAGTAGCACACTTGTCATTGGTGCTAAAAGCTGTGAGTTCTATTCCCATGGCAACAAGATCATTTGGTGACACTGCAGTGTACCATAAGGGGGGGGGGGGGCAAGCTGCACATCTGATTATGCTATCCTTCAGATGAGATGCTAACTTGAGAGCCCATCTGCTTGAGTCAGTGTTAGCTCAGGTGGATGCAAAAGATCCTGCAGCACTTATCGGAAAGAGTCGAGGAAGCTCGTGATGCTGAGACCAAACTTCCCTTGTAGTATAAATACCACCTCATGGTCCTCTGAAAAGAGACCACTAGCGTAGTGGGACTAAGCTGGTCAACAACGAATAAGTAACTAAAAGTATTTCAATTTATTTAAAAATTTTCTTTCATCCATCCCACCAGTTATGAAGAGTTGTTCATTTTATGTGCATGTCTTTAGCTCAGCATCCATTTTTGTTCTGCCTCTCTCCTTCTTGTCACTGATGAATCATAGCACAATACTAACAAAATGTAATTGAGTCTGTTTATACATTTGTCCATAACATTAATGTAACAACTTAATACATATCAAGAAACATACACTCGTACTTTACAGAATAATTTTAGCATTTGGTGATCTAATCATGCAAATGTCCTTGTTTCTGTGGCCGAAACATCTCATTAATGACTGAGCAGTTTGATGAATGAAATGTCCCCTCATAGGGAATATATGTACATTTTTTAAACAAGAAACATCTTTATTAAATTATCACATATGACATAGGCAATCTTACATTTATGTAAATGAAAACAAACCATATTGACATAATTTTACTTGCAAACATTATACATCACAAACTATGTTGGCATAATTGTAGTTGCAAACATTGTACGTCACTTATAATCTTTCCAGTCATTGTCAGGCAAACATTACTTAGCTCATTCAAATCCTGTCTTCTTTTAAACCTCATTTCTCCTTTCCATGCATTGTTCCCACAATTCCCATTTTTTGCTATGTAATTTGCTCCTACCTTTTTCTAAAGATCCCAGTTCTAGTTGTTTTATCTCTATTACTATATTCACTACTTCTAGTTGGTTTAAACTTTGGTTTCCATTTTCTAGTAATTGCTTTTTAGCAGCTACCATAATTAGACTCACCAAGGCCTTAATGTCTAGGCAGTTCTGATTCTGTATCATAGCTCAAAAAATAATTTCATTAGTTACACCAGTTTGCTCAGGGAATCTTTGAAGTCTGCCAACTCATTATACTCCCAGAAAGCCTCCAACATTTGCTGTCTACCTGAAGACAAATTCTTTGGAGTCTACTTGGGGTATAAAATGCCTATGTAAACACTTCCAAGCAAGGATGATAAATCTTCTAGACTCTGTTGCATATCCTCCATTGTTAGTTTATGATTTACTTATCCAATATTAGTTTATGATTTGCTTTTCCAGTCTCTCTCCTCAGTCCTTTCTAACATCCACCAATATATTCTTATAGTTATCATGTGATATTTTGTATGCTGTACTAATTATTCCTTTTAAACAGTAGCTTCTGTTCTAGATTATACTAAAAACTATACCAGTGCTGGTCTTTTGCTTAGGATCCCCTATTTCTTTCTCTTTGCCTATACTCTTGATAGTAATCTTTGTTAGGGAAGGCAGTCTTTAGCCTGCAGTTCAAATAAATTCTTGGCCTCTTCCCAGTATATTACCTTTCCCTTTCTAATTATTTGCTCCCAATACCTTGGTCCTCTTACCAGTTTTCTCCAATAAATTCCAGCCCCTCCTGCCTATTGCCTGTATCCCTAATTGCAGTCATCCCTATTGGCAGAATCTGGTTTCTCCATTCTCGTGTTGGCTTAGTTCTTAAAATACTTTCTGCTACTTTATAAATATAACAAATAACCAGCAAGGCTACCACAACCATAAGATGAATATAGACAAGTTTATTAAAACAGGGATAAGCACTTTTGCATTTGTAAACGCCTCATCAGATCTATACAATTCTAAAATAAACATTCTCAAATTTAAAACAAACCTTAACCAATCACATTAAAAGGATTAAAAGTTTCCAGGTATCAATGCAAATGTATGTCTCAGTCCAGCCCTAAAAAGGAGGAAGTTACATGTATAGTGAGTTTATTGATTTTATTGGCTTACTGACATGCTGGTTATTTGCTACATTTGTTTTCACTGTGATACCAGTATTGGCTTTTGTGTATACTTGCACCTCTGCCTTTATCGCTGCTACTTTTTAAATATAATATTCTGCATGTTTATTATTTTCCTTAAGGATCTGCATCCAAAATTCAGTCTCTCCTTATAGTTTAAGTTTCCCCTTTGTTTCATCATCACCCCTTTGGACTTTGAATTATAGATTTCTGCTTGTGCTATGTACAGGAGCCTTAACTGTGTAGCTATGAAATACCCCTTCAAATTGGGTAATCCCAAACCACCTTGTTCAGTTGGAAGAATTAGCTTATCCCACTTGACTCTTGCCATCTTCCCCTCCCAGAAAAAATCCTTCAGCTCTCTATTAATTGCAATCCGCAACTTATCTTTTGGTTGATAAAAATATGCCTGACTTGTGTATAAAACTAAAGGGACTAAAAACATTTTAACTGCTTGTATCTTGCTATCCATATCCATATAACAAGAGCTTCCAATTTCTCAGTTTTTGCATTATCTTTTATTATTTATTTTTTAGTCTCTCTCTCTCTCTCTCTCTCTCTCTCTCTCCACATATCTTTAGCTGCCACACCAGAATCCTTTTTAATCCACACACCTAAGTGCTTCATTTTATCATGTCTCCATAAATACACTTATTGATGAACCAATTTGTGTGTTGATACTTAATTTACAGCTATTGCCTTTGATTTAGCTTCATTAATTTTGCATATCAAAAAGATTTGAAACTGCCTCAAAATGTTCTACAACACTGAATTGCCATTTTCTGTTTTTATCAGGTATAAAATAATATTATCTGCAAATAGAGCCAGCTTTTCCTGACTACCATACCAATTATATCCTTGAATTTCTGAGTCTCTTACTTCCTTTGCCAATGGTTCTAAATATAGTAGAAGTAACAAAGGGGAAGGAGAATACCACTGCCTGTGTTTTTCTCCTCAAACCAAAAATTATGTGAAAGGAACCCACCCACTTTAATTTTCACCTCTGATCCCTTCATATATCCTCCTAATCAACCTTATAATTTTATCAGGGGATGCAAATGCTTCCATTCCCCTGCTCTTAAACTTATAGCTTATTCTGAGAAATGCTTTTTCTGCATCAAGACTCACCAAAAACAGTGGTATTTTGTTACATTCAGCTTCCCCCTGGATCATCAGTGTTCTGTTAATGTTGTCAAATGCTTGCCTCCCCTCCACAAAACCACATTAATCCATATCTATCAATTTTGCCATCACCTTGGACATTCTTTTAGCCGGTGTAGACATAAACACTTTATAGTCATGGTTTAGTACTGAAATGGTATTGTATGAAGCTGGATCTGATGGATCTTTACCCTCTACTGCTACCATCACCTCCTTCCAGGATGTTGGTACTTCTTCTCCTGTTAAAATACTGTTAAACAAAACCTTCCAGATCTTTATCAGTTTTTCCCTCCTAGCTTCCAAACTTCCACAGGATTACTATTTATTCCTGGGGACTTTCGTGTTGATTGTTTATACATCGCTGTTTTTACCTCATCCCCTTCTATCCTAACTATTAGTAATTGAGCCTCATCTCCCTCTAACCTTGGCATATTTAATCTTCATAACATTTCCGAAATATCTTTAGTACCTCTACAGGCTCTCTTCTTATCTTCATTGTTATAGGCTCCCTAAGCTTAGCTATAATCCTTTTCTACTTTTTGTCACTTGAGTCATTGCTCCAAAAGTTTATTTGCTCTGGTATTATTATCAAAAAACAGTTGCTTAACAGCAGTCTTTCTAAACTAATGCATGTTATCAAGGTAATCCTTTATTTTCGGTTTAGCACTATGCAGTTGCTCCTTTTCTTGTTCTGTGAGATTCCCCCTATTCTGCAATACTTTAACATTTGTCAGTCCATCTAGGTAGGGAATATATATTTTGATCAAACTAGTTTATAAAATCAGTTCTCATAGTTTTGTATGTCAAATACCATTAAAATGAAGTGTTGTCAGCATGTTTTGATTGCTGACAGATGAACACAATGCTGTGGTCTGGCCTGACATGCATTAATACTGTTACAACAGTACTTAATTGATACCTAGTACCTATCAGGTATTTTAATGAACATAATGCATTTTTTTGGTTCTGTAGCACTTCAGTAACTCACATTCTGCTTAATGTAATTAACCAAGTAATGCAGTTCTCTGAAATCATCTTGTCAGGAAAACATCCTTTTCCATCCACAGGTTATTGAAACATCATAGTTATTTGTATGTGATGCAGAGGTCTCCCCAAAGAAAATGCCCGTTTTTCTGATATACATGCTAGTTTTACGAAGTCACTTTTAAGTAAATTGTATTCCATGAAACATAATGTGTTGAGCTTTAAATTCAGAAATTGCGATTACAAACCTTCTGGTAATTAACTGTTATATATTTAGAACAAGGAATGTGGTTTCACTTGAAACGTACAGGAACTTTCTAGGTACCACTGAATTAGCTGGTACCAGCTAACTTAAAGAAATGTTCAGTTGTATAAATAAACTTAATATAATAGTAGATGTTCGCTTGATTATTGTTGCAGTAACCTTAGCTATATAGGCTACATCCTGCACCCTCTATGCACCCAAACTGTCTTGTAGCTCGAGCTGAGCTGACTAAAAAACAAGTTTGGGTGGCAAGCCCTTCAAAGCTTTCCTGCCAACAGAGACAGTGAGACTGAGACATAAAAGTACAATGATAGGAAAAATAAACAATAAATAACCACACCCTGGCATAAACAACACACCAAAAATCAGGACGGGTGGGGTGGAAGTGTCTCTTGAAACAGTGAGCATTCAAACATCTACTGTTATGGTAAGTTTACTTACAAAACTGTACAAAGTTCATCACATTGAGCACTGCTGCATTAGCCCTATCTGTTTGGGTAAATTACCCTAGCTTACTACATTTGTAAGGTAGAAGAAGAGTCCAATCTTGTCCATTTGATAATATATGATTTTCTAGTAGCAGGTTTTCTTGCCTCCATTAGTACCTGCTGCATGTGCTCAGTAAACAGGTGCCTAAAGGGAATTAAACCCTATCATCCAGGTAATCAGTTGAAGTTTATTGGTTTCAGGATGTATCAAACACCTCTGTTCTTGTGTGACTAAATCTAGATTGTGATGAAGCTTGTGGTAAGTGCCCCCTTGCCATTTTCAAATGAAGGGAGAACCATAGTTGTCTGGGTCAGAAGTGAGTCATCACATTGGTCTTGGAGGATTCCTTCTGAATTTTCAGAAGTATCCTGGATATTACAGGAAAGGGTGGAAGTATTCCTGTCCAATGAAAAGCAAAGGCATCTGTTTTCCAGGCTTTCGACTGGAGTCCTAGATCAAAATCATGCCAGTTAATTATTCAGAGAGGAGGCAGAGAGATCTACCTGAGAAATTGTCCATATGTTGATCAAATATTGGAATACCCCCTGATCTAATTTCCATTGTTGAGAGTCTTCTGTTGTCCTGCTCAGCTTGTCTGTCACACAGTTTTGCTGTGATGGAATGTAGGATGCCTACAGAGTGAGATTGTGCTGTGGATCTCTAACTCAGCCAACATGGCTGCTCTACAGGTAGAGTATGACCTGGTTCCCTCTTGCTTGTCGATGTACCTCATGACTGTGCTGTTGTCTATAACAATTTGAAGAGGTCCTGGGGACCAAAGATGACTCAGACATGGGTGCCATGATCAGGGCAAACATCTGTTTTATATTTATGTGCTTGTTTCTGTCCCTAGTGTCCTGCACACTTTGCACATTTAACTGTCCTGAAAATGCTCCCCAAGCAAAGTCAAGGTGTCTATGGTGACTGACTCATTTGGAATAGGACGGGATCAGGGCAGACCTGGATTCAGAGGTATCTGTTGTCCCCACCATGTGATCTCCTTTCTGACAAACTCCAGCACTGGCATCTGTAAAGTTAAGGAGTGTTGGTGCTGTGACCAAAGAGACTACCAATACCACTGAATCTTTCTCAAGCAGAGTCTTTCCAGGGGTATCATAAGAATCATAGAAGCCATGATACTCAAAATCCTGAGGTATTCCCTTGTAGAGACCAAAGTCTGAGTGGTAAACCCAAGAAACATATCTAAATATCCATCTGTTTTTTTCCTGTGGAAGAAAATCTGTCATCGAGGAAACACCAATCGTATAAGAAGAGGAATGAGTTTTAAATGTGTTCTTGTAATCCCAGCTTTTGTAGGAGATCTCTCACCCAAACAAGAGATTTCTGACACTTTGAAAAAGACTCTGCAAAGATAAGTAAGCCATCTAAGTATGGGAAAACGTGGATATCCTGTAACCTGCAATGAGCTATAACTGGAGCTTGACACTTTGTGAACACTCTTGGGGCAGTGGATTGTCTGAAAGGTAAGGCAGGGAATTGTTAATGTGATCCAGTGACACAAAACCATAAGAAGCATCTGAAGTCTGGATGATTGGGAAAATGATGATTAGCGTCTTTCAAATCTAATGTTACAAGGAAACTTGATGGAAAAAGAAAAAGTAACAGGTTGCAAAGTGATGTTGTTTTAAATTTGGTCACTATCACAAACTAGTTTAGGAAAGAAAGAAAAATACAGAACTTGTCACCAAACAAGAAAGAGTAGGACTGTAATTAACTAAATGATTAGCAGCAGGATTAACTAAAGCTACAGTTGCTGGATCAGGTTTGGGAAGAGTATATAAAAACTTAAAGACTTATAATTTTATGCATGCTATCTGACTGTTAAGGGGCAGCTGGCTGACTCTCATGATGAATGGGACCAACAGTTTTATTAATGGCAGCAGCAGTGACTGTTTCCCAGGGATGGGTACAACATTATGACAAAACAGGGAAACCTTCGCTGTTCCATCTCCCAGGACCAACAATAGCAGATCTTCCTTGCTCATTTTGGCGACACAAAATGCCACATAGGATATGGCTAATCTCCATAGTGGCTGTAGGAGCTACACCAGAGGGATCCTGGGTAAAAGATGTGTGGGCTGAGGTACAACCTACCTGTGGCTGATGCAAACTACTAGCCTGCTGTGATGGCAGAAGCTGTTTGTTTAACTTTTTCTTATTGTGGATGGAAGAAGGACCAACCATGGGACTGACAGATTGCTCCATGGTCAAGATGAAACTGGTGCTTCTTGCCCAGAAAACAACAAGCAGCAAATTCAGGTTAAAATTAAATGTCACTTTTTTTCACAGACAAACACTGTAAAAAACACTTTAAAACTATTTGCTTACCCCACAAAGTAAAATAAACACAAATTTTCCACAAATAAAATGTTTTTTCACTTACTTTAAACAACTTTTAAATTGACAGGAAAAATGAGCATTCCCATTTAAAAGTACAGTCCTGTGCCATTCCATTAAAACACAAACTCCTAGCTTTAAAATAACCTTCCTGAAGAGAAAAGCATTAATAATAAAAATTATTGAAAAAGAATGATTTTGCTCTAAGGGAAGTTATCTACACAGCAGAGGAACAGCACATGCTGACTGTTGATTCTCAAAAGCCTCAGAGGAGCGTACTCTGGTGGCAGTAAATCTCTGAAGGGCTTGGCACTCAGACTTACCTCTTAGTCAGCTCAGCTTGAGCTACCTGACAGTTTAGAAGCTGCCCTTAAGTTTTGGAAGCTGGCTGGCTGTTATATTCTTGGCAGGATTTAACCCATATAGCTAATATGACTGCAGTAGTGATCAAAATGATGAACATCAACCCACAAGTCACAGAACAACAGTGAAAGTTGTTAAAACAAGTACCCATTCATAATACTTTGAATTAGAAGTGCTGAGTGCTGCAACTTCACTGTAAATGTTGAAACTAACAGTATCCATGCTGAATTTCCACAAAAGTCAACTTTATATAAATAAACAAAAAAATAAATCGATGCATTGTAGATGAAAATATACTACAATTGTTACACAATTACAATGAAGTCAGCATAAAATGAATAGTTTTAGGAGTCTATCTAGCTCTCTCTCTCTCTCTCTCCCTATATATATATATATATATATATATATATATATATATATATATATGTATATGTATGTGGGATCCGGGCACATGCTCAACTAGCATATATCCGAATCACAACACATCGAACACACATGCATGAAAGCGCTTAACATTGACAAGCGCTTCCGTGTATGTGTGCCTGTTTCGTAGATTGGACTACAGTGCGGGTGAGGGAAAATTCTCTTTTCCCCACTGTAGTGCAATCTCGGAGTGTGAATAATAAAGTAGGGGGTTGTGGGGGGTGCAGGGGGGGGCAGAGCCCCTCTGCAGAAACGTGGATTTTTTTTTTTGAACTACACAAACACGGAAGCGCTTTTTAATGTTAAGCACTTTCGTGTATGTGTGTTCGATGTTTTGTGAGTCGGACATATGCTAGTCGAGTATGTGTCCTAGAGCCATATATATATATATATATATATATATATATATAGAGAGAGAGAGATACACATCATATAGATAGAGCAGAAAGATTTTAAGTGTACATATCCCTGAAGTCAGAAATGTTACAGTCTTAAATCCATTTTTTGACTGTTTAAAACAGAAAACTTAAGCAATGGAAGACTGTAGACAGCAGATATGTGTGAGTGAGAGAAAGAGTAAAACTGATGGCAGTTTTTGTTTAAAACTATCATTTACAGAGGAAAACGTAGATATGGAAGAGCCTGTATTGGTTTATGTTGGACAAGAATTTTGTCTTCCACTTTGAATAAAAAGTGAAAAGAATGTCCGCATTTAAATCCAAAGAAAATCCTCAGCACTGAATAAAGCAACCAATGCAGAAACCAAGTAACCAAGTGCAGAAAAAATAAACGTTCGGTAGCACACGGCTGACAGCAATAATCATTTAATATAAAACATAAAACAGAAACCAGTGAGCACTTTCACGGACCAACTCCACTTCCTCAGACTGATACAAAAAAACTCTATAGAAAGCACTTATTTAAAACAGTTTAAAGTCACACATGCCAATCACAGAAAAGCATTAATTAAAGCATTACATCTATTATTACCTTCCTTAAAGGCATATGTGCTTATCTAAAAAGTAGTACATAAATAAATGTTTTAAATGTTAAAATGTAACATATTCAACAAGAGACAACCATAAAAATATTGAATAGTGTTAAAACATAAATATTATAAGGGGAGAAAAACACTCAGTGTTTCAGGGCTCTATTTTTTAAAAATGGTTTTAAAGACACCATGTTATTAAGCCCTGGCAACTTGTCTGCCTGAAGTCTAATAATCCATTGCTGTTCTGTCACCTCAGTATAGTTTTTAAAATTGCCCCCTGTCACACTCTCATATACTTTCTGTAAGACAAAAAACTTAAATTTATGCAAGGGACCATTGTTCTTAACATGCATTGCTAATGCATTCTTCTCTTTTCCATTCCTGAAATCTCTGAGATGTTCTAAGATTTTGTCTTTAAACAGGCGGTTAGTCTTTCCTACATAAAAGGCAAAATATTCTGTGGAGAAAGCAAAATAAACAACATTGTTGGTACGACAATCCGCATAGAATGTGGCCTCAAAATGAAATCCTGTACTTGGATGTACAAACCTCCCACCCACATAGATGTGGGGGCAGGCTGCACACCTACAAATATATGTACCTAGTCTATCTGATACATTATATATGTGGGTATCCAATGCCCTATAACATAAATGGTCCTTTAGTGACTTATTCCTTTT
Organism: Protopterus annectens; assembly: GCF_019279795.1. Lineage (NCBI taxonomy): Eukaryota > Metazoa > Chordata > Ceratodontiformes > Protopteridae > Protopterus > Protopterus annectens. Next base: position 1,029,223,900 of record NC_056744.1, read on the forward strand.
AAAGGAAAAAAGAGGTGAATCATTAATTTTTCCATCTAACTCTTTAACCATAGAGAGAATACCCCAATTTTTCTTAATGACATCACATACCAATTGTATATTACTCGAAAAAGTCAAAGGCATACGAATGTTATTATCGACTCTCCTCGTACTATTCAAGTGCAGACTCTCCACATTTTCATTTATATTCATTAGCGATGTCTGCTCATTATTATAATAATATGGTCTACATCTTTCTCGAGGAAAACGTAGATATGGAAAAGCCTGTATTGGTTTATGTTGGACAAGAATTTTGTCTTCCACTTTGAAATAAAAAGTGAGAAGAATGTCCACATTTAGCAAACATAGAGGTGAATCATACTATCTTCAAAAAGCCCATTAAGAAGAAGTTACATTAGTAAGAGCAGGGGAGATTATAAAGGAGCAGTGGGTGATGATAAGTTGGACCTGTACCTTACCCGTACTTTTAACTACAGAATGGTCTGTTATATTGGGTGTGTAGCAATTTGTCCATAACTTCTGAGTACCAAAGACTTACAGCACCTTAACTATGACACATGCACAGTCATGCCCCTTGTGATCTCTTGGGAATGGCTAAAACTAAGTGCTAAGTATTACCCAGAGAATGAGCAAACTGTGCGTCAGCACCCTGATTGGAGAATGACCGTTCTCCAGCAGGCTATTAATATACAAGTAATGCCCGGTGAAAAATGAGTCCACCGCTTCACTGCAGTATATCAAGCTGCCGTGGAGCTCAGACTGCTAAAAAACTAATGACAGATATTACTTTTACACTCACCAAGCAGCACTTTTGCTCTTTAGTGAGTGTAAAAAAACAAAAAAATGTGTGTGTGTGTGTGTGTGTGTGTGTGTGTGTGTGTGTGTATGTATGTATACATTTATTTGTCTGTTTGCGTGTGTGAGTGAATGTGTGTATGAAAGCAGAGGAGACTGTGTATGTGAGAGAGATCGAGAGAGAGAGATAGAGCGGTCTTGTGTGAATGAGTGGGTGTATGAAAGAGTGTGTGTGTGAGAGAGACAGAGCAATCGTGTGAATGAATGTTTGTTTGAAAGCAGAAGTGACTGTGTGCTTGTGAGAGACATCGGGAAAGTGAGAGCAGTCTTGTGTGAGTGAGTGTATGTATGAAAGCAGAGAAGACTGTGTGTGTGTGTGTGTGTGTGTGTGTGTGTGTGTGTGTGTGTGTGTGTGTAAGGCACATCGAGAGAGCTAGAGTGATCTTGTGTGAGTGAGTGCATATGTGAAAGCAAAAGTGACTGTGTATGAGAAAGAGAGAATGGCACGTCTGTAAAATTGTTGTGTTTTACTTATTTCTTTTTTTAAGTACTATATTATTTTTTTAATATATTTTTGATATAAAATGCTTCCTCCAACACCATTAACATATATTACAGAAAGTTTGAAACATTAGGCGGAGGAACTATTTTACATCAAAAATATACAAAAAAAATAGAGTACTTAAAAAGAAATAAGTAAAAACACAACAATTTTATAGGCAGCCCATTATCTAAGCACAATAATGTCCTTCCGGGTGTGTGTTAATGTGTAATCAATGCCCTTTAGGGGTGCAGAGACCCTCCACCTGCAGTATCAGGCCTCGTAACACCCCTGGGCGGTGTTAAATACACATTAACACACACCTTGTCAGGCATTATTGCTTATGTATTGTCCAACAGTTATAAAACAAATACAGCCATTATGCTTCTCCTGTCCAGAATGCCAAAGAACAACTCCACAGTCTGGGTTTGTAAATCCTCTGTTTCTAAAGCCTGTTACAGATGTGCCATCTGAACACATCGCTGTAGTCATTGTTGGGATGTTGGTAAGATCCAACAGTAGGCATCAGTATATCCTGGTTATAGGAGATTGTGCCATAACATTTCCAGAAGTTGTACCATTATGTAAGACTAATGCTAAGTCTATTGTCATTTAATTGGTGCTATTGTCAACTAGAGTAGGTATTCCTAAAGAGACAGTAATCGACCAAGGTAACCCTTAATGCTGCAGGTATGTGACAATTGTGCAAGTTAAGGTTGAACAGCTCAAACCTTCAATTTACCATCTGCAGATTGATAGTGTAGAAGAGATGTCCAGTAAAACACTGAAATTCACATTAACAAAAGTAAATAAGGCATGTGATCTATATAGTAAAAGAACATATGTTAAAAGCTCTAGAAATTCAGAAAAGTATCAAAATAGGAATCCTAAAAGGAGAGAGAGTTCAAACCAGGAGACAAAGACTTGTCACTTAAGCCATCAGCAGAAAATTCATGTTTAGCATGTGGCAAGTTCATTTTGAAATTGTGGAGAATTTAAACAGGCAGAATATAAGGTCACGCAGACAGGTAAAAAGCTAGATTAAATGTATCACATAAATGTGATGAAGTCACAATTAATATTCCTTAGTATCACTGTATCCATGCTAGATAATATAATTCTTTTAGTGTCTTCAAATAAATCTTTTATCTCTTTAAAAATCATGAGTGCTTGCATAATAATAATTTTTACACATCTCTACAAACCTTGTAATCCATTGTAACCAACTTTCAGAAAACCCAAACCTTAAGTGCGCCTGTATTAATCAGTATTGCAACTCCTAGGCATTCTTCCTTTCCCCTAGTCCATATAATTTCCCTTCCCCATAAATTTTGAAACTGACCTCAGTTAGAAGTTTGACATCCAAAAGATAAATAACATCATATACAATATTTTACACATTGATAAACCACAGACATTCATAATTCAGTCTTTATATTATTAACATTAAATGGTAATAAAGAAGTGTCACAGTTTGGCCTTCTTAGAAATTGTTTTGGCTTCATTATTTTTTCTTTTGTTAACTTTAACTTTAGTTAGTGTACAATTTTCCATCATTTCTATGATTCCATGTCCTTCCTGTGATAATTTATTTTCATATTTATTACAGTTTCATGTTGTTGTAACACTATTTCAAAAATAAATTCACTAAGCCCTACATCAGAATCAAATTCTTCCCCTGAATAGCCAGATATTTCAGCTAGTAGTACATTTTCTGTAACTGTTGGAATAAGATCACTGTAATAATCTTTCCCTACTCACTGTTATTTTCATTTTCCTCTTTATTCGCACAAGTCCGTAGGCATCTTGAAATTATTTAGTACAATTCAAGGTGCAATTCTTCAAGGTATATCTCCTGTGTGAACATTGATCACATCACCTTTAATCACATTCATTAAGTGGGAACCATTGCCACAAAAATAACATATTTTCAATTGTCCTTTTACCATCCATTGTAATGATGCAAAAGACGTGCTGCAATGTATTATCTATGCATATATTAAAAAAATTCCTACTTCTTAAGCCCATGTACATAAAATTTTTTTACCTCCCTTTCTTGTGAAAATGTCTACGTTTGCACATAACTGTATAAAGAATTCTAAAACTTCATTTTTAGGGATTTCATCAGTATTAAACTACACAATCAATAACTTCTTGCTGTATCTGCAAAATATTATACACATGCTCATTCCATGGGAAAGGGTTTTTACTGCAAAAACAAAACATACATTTATCCAACAGATGACATTTTTAGATTTCGCAAAATTTCTTGTTCACGAAACATACTAGAGAATGAACATCATTAGCTTTAAAGTCCACACACTGAACAGTATTACTCCATACAACATGTCTGTCTTTGGGCTTGTCTTTTTGCCTTGATCTGCATCTCTTGTCCATTTTTTCCTGAAGCCACCAATCGGTCCTACATTTTCTCTCCAAAACTGCAGCAATCATACAATTTTGTCACTGAACCCAAATTGCTTACATGTTTTACTGTATGCCATTATTCTTGTTTATACATAAAAAAAATGTAAGTAGTAAAAACCTTTAATACACTCAGAAAGCACTTTTGTTCCAAAAGCGGAACTTCTTCAGGTTGTTGTTTTTTTATATTTATGGTTTTCAGCAATTCGTGATTTTGAATAGCCTAGTGTTTTATTCCATTTTTCTTGTTTCCAGACTTTCCCTGAATCAAATAATCTTGCTTCATGACTATTCACCCCCAAAATCAGACCCTCAAGAAGAAAAAAAATAAAAAAACTCTTTTGGTAAAATGGTCTGTAGGTCTGGCATGCACGTCTCCATTCTGTCATGCAGTGAAAGTGCTGTTTTCTCATTCAGTTCACCCACATTAATCACACAAAGCAACACAACATCTTCTAGGCTACTTCCTGATAAATGGTAATGACAGTGTCAGCTGCTTATTCATGTTTAGAATCATGTTTTTGATTACCACACTTAGCTTCATAGCAGTCACCTCCTCTTTTGTTGCTGCTATACTCTATGTCATTTGGTGACCTTATTGAAAAGAGTAGCAGAATTTCCCCATTGCATTGGACAAACTTTCCCATGTCAATGTGAATACGACCTTAGGTCTCCTCTGAAAAGATGTCATGGACTTAGTGGGACTAATAGAAAATGTCCAAGCCGTAATGCAAAGGCAAAAGAATCACAGTGGTTTCTAGGCATGGTATAATATCTTGCAAAATGTGCACGTAATATACCAGAGATACAAATGCTTCTGAGAAAGCTGTTAAAACAAGATGCACCTTGGAAATGGAGCCACAAAAAAGATTGAGCTCTAATTCTTAGCTGTAGTGTATGAATGTAAGAAATTCTGTAAATGTAGCTGTAAAGAAGTTCAGGGGAAACAGGTTGCACACCCTGGGAAAACATATTTGTAAGCATGGCTGGCCTTAGGCACAGGCAAACTAGACAACCACCTAGGACACCATACAGGCCAGCCTCATAAACGGCACAACTTGTATTTATCTATTTAAGTTACTTTTCTCATTATGTGTTTGAAGGGCACCGGAACCCATAGCATGAGGGTGAGGGAGGGGTTAGCGACCAGTGGTGTAGTGTAAGGTGGCGGTGCATCACCTCATGTTCTTCCGGTCCAGTTGCATCATGTCTGGGTGTGCATTGTCACACAGACGTCCTGTTCTGCCTGTGCAACTTTAAAGCAGTACATCCTTTACCTACTGCATTTTCAAGTGTTTGTATGTGTGTGTGTGTGTGTGTGTGTGTGTGTGTGTGTGTGTGTGTGTGTGTGTATGTGTAAGTGTATAAAATGCCCCTGTTAAGTATACCTGGTGGTTAGTGTTAGGCCCAAACCCTGTACCTTAGTACAGGGAACAAGAGCCTGAATTCTCAACCCATACCACTACTTTATGATGCAAGGAGTTGAGTCCATAGCTCTCAACTGTCCAGATCTTCATATAATGTCTGGAATGTTTGGCTCTTAGTTTTGGTCTGTTTCTCTTAAAATTTATGGTTTTCTGACAAATCATTGAGAACTGAATTCACTAAATAATGATAGCCATTTAAGTTTCAGTCTTCGAACTGATCGAAGCAGATGTGTTCATGAACTATGTGAATAACACAACTGAGTTTTGAAATTTACTAGCACATTTCATGATAGAAATATAAGTTACTTGGATGTGTTGTTGGTTAAGGATACTAGACGAAGAGTTTATATGTCAAGCATCTTTCGTAAAAAAACCTATTCCAACACCTTACTACACTTTTCTAGCTCGCATCCATTACACCAGAAGAAGTCCGTATTTAAAGGACAGATGGTTCGTGCGGCTAGAATGGTAAGTGAGGTAGATGAGTTTTTTAATGAATGTGATTTTATATGTGAAATGTTTCTTAAGAGAGGATATCCAACTCCTCTTGTGAAGACCATACAGAAGGAAGTGCAACACAAAAGCGTAAATGGTGTTTATAGGGCTATCTTAAGTACAGAATTTAGCCTACATCAAGGTGTTGGTAGGGAATTAGGTTCTGTGGCCAATTCAGCAAATGATACACTTGTGACTCATTCATTTACTATTAGTTTCCTGACCCTTTTTAGTATAGAGGCTTTAGAGATCCACAATATTATTATGAGGAATTGGAATATCTTTTGCTCTGATGTGGAGTTAAACAATAAGTTAGGGGATAGACCGATTACTGTTTTTAAGAGAGGAAGGGCCCTGAAGAATGTGTTGGAGAGTAAGAGAAGTATGAGCGTTAGGACACCTGGTATGTACAGGTGTGAAGCCTGTAATATGTGTAGGTTTATGGCATCAGGGAGTACACTTGAAATAAGGAATTGAGTGTACACCACACATAACAGGTTCAATTGTAACTCTAAATCGGTTGTATAACTTGCCCAGTGCAGAGTATGACCAGCTTTCTATATCGGTAAGGCCGATAGGAAGTTGAAAGAGAGGGTATACGAACATGATTATTACATCAGAAAGGGCAAGGTAGAAAATGCATTGGTGAAACACTGTGGTGCCAACTTGGGCCACTCCTTTCGATTCAGGGTGGTGGAACAGGTTGCCCTGGATCCATGTATGGGAGGACTATCATCCCTTATTTTGGAGAGGCAAGAGGTTTTATGGCAGTTACGTTTGGATGTTTGCCATTATCCTGGCCTGAATTAAGTGATTTAATTAATGTGTATTTTGAAATTAAAAAGTTTAGAGAGATAGAGGTTATGTGGTATAATTTTGAGGGACATTGTTGTATTTTATCTTGTTTAATTTCAGTTTTAATTTTAATATGTAGGGCATTTAATGTTTAGTGTATTTGAATGTGTTGGCATATTGTACACACTAAAAAGGAATGTTATGTTTTATTTTGTGTACGGTTATTTCACGCTGTATTTTTAAGACTATATTGCATTTTATATCAGTGGGAAAGGATGTTGTCTGATTGGTGCATATTCAGATTAATTAATCAAACCAATATATAAAAGAATGGTTTGAGAACATGTTTGATGTCTGTGGAAGTCAAGTCACTGACCTGACGAAAAGCACTTCACGTTAATTGTTGAATAAATTAGTTTGTTTTTAGCCACCTGCCTGCAGCACTTTTGTTTCATTTACCAGTTCGTATTTGTTTTGTTTGGTTTAGATATAGTTGAGTGTCAAGTGGATTTTACAAGAGCTAAGTGCTTCTGGGGAAGAGAAGTTTAGTGCTGCTTATTCCAAGTCTGTTTGCATTGTTAGTAGCACAACAGGTAGTATACTTGCTTTTGATGCTGAAGGCTGTGGGTTCTACTCCCATAGTATGTAGATGGGTTGCTGATACAGTACTGCATTCTATTTTAAAGGGGGTTGATGCTGCACTCCTGAGAATGTCCTGCTTTGGAGAAGATACCTAGTAACTATGAACCTGTTGTCAGTTTGCCATCCAGTCTCTATTGCAATATTATTAGCTTATCATTTTTTGAATGTAACATAGGTAGTTTATTCTTCAAGGGTAACAGGCACTGTATTTGTAGATGAAACAAATAAGTATAATGTTGTTTGCTAGCAGCAACCTCGTCATTAGTTACAGATCTCTTTAATGTAGAATTATGTAGATGGCTTTTACTTCTGCAGAAATTGGGCATATTTACTGATACTGGTGGAGTGTAATGACAAAAGTTTGAGTAGATATTTATGATGGAAATGTTCTGAACTAGGCAGTTTTGTCATTACTGGTTCTTACAGTTTGTTTCATTGTTTATTAAAAGGATGTTTAAAACTACAAATTTAAAACACATTCTAACAAGTGCTGCTGTATTATACAAGGTATACAATTGCATACAATCAGGAAGGTGAATCAAGGAATAAATACATGTATGTGTGGTCCTATAAATGTGTGCAAGGAGCCTATGGTTTGAAAACAGCCCAAAGGTAAACTTAATCCTTCACTGACCAGATGCATTTTCTATGAATGTGGGTTTTCATGCCATTTCAATGAATGTGAGTTTTGCCATTGCTCTGAATTTGTGTTTCAAGGGCAGAGAAGTTTACTGTTAATGCTAAGTCTATTTTCATTGTGAGACCGTATTGTTTATTTAGCAAATGGCTATCTGTTTTTGCTATTTTATTTCAATATCTGAAATAATTGTAGAAGCAAATAAAAGAACAGTATGCGCACTGATAGATTTAAATAGTGTGTTTGGTAACTGGTGAGAAATAGCCAAACACTGGAATGACTGGGGAGGGGGCTGCTGCTTGGAGGGGGGATAGGGGGTTTCTGTAGGAGGGGCTGCTCTTGGAGGCCAGTCTATTAGCCTCCCTAGGGCCCTATTTGACCATGATCCGGCTCTGGTATTTAAAGTAGGAATTACGTATGCAAAGGTAGTGCATTTTAAATAAATAATGTAAGGAAATGACTGTAGTGGGTTTCTTGGGGAGTGACCTACATGTGGGTGTGGCTCAATTGGGGTGTTTCATGAGTGTGGTGTGGGTGGGGCTTAAGGGGCACCAGTGCACTACTTTGCCTAGGGTGCCATTTTGGCTAAGGCTGGCCCTATTCGTAAATGTATACAAGACAACTCTAACATTGCAGATAATGTTGCTGAAAGTACAGTGCACACAATACTAGGGACTTGTCCTAGCATACAAATTGAATATAGCGTATTTATCAGGCAAGCATGAAAACTGTTACAAAAGAAACTTTAAAAGTTTTGGTTAATGCAACAATTGCCAGTACCAAAACAAAAGCAGTGCAATTTTGAGGTGTTCTGAGACAGACAGAGAAATACAGATATTGAAAGATTTTGCAGTGTAAGGCTAGCCTACAAAACCTATTCAGCCATGAGAGAAACACGGTTTTAAGTTTCTTTTTAAGAAGAAATAAGTCGTCTAGTAGTTCAGTATTGATAAAAATATCTCCCAATTAACTGAGGAACCACACGCTAAAGAAGAAACATGAATAAACTCATAAATAGTAATGTATCAGTAAACTGAAGAAGTATCATGTATTCACAAGGAATTTTAACATGTACAGAAAAGTAATGTAAATTTCTCCCATCTGTAATGTGCACCATAACAACAATCCAAGGAAGAAATGCTAGCGTAAGGATTACTACTAAACTGTTCTGTGAACAGGCTAGGCACAGATATGTTCCAGTTCAGAGAAGCCATGTATTTTATATATCTGGTTAATTATTTCAAGTTTTATGACATATTTAAAATGGCAGGTGCAAAAATACAAATGTTATTAATGCATAAGGTCTACCTGATGATGTCATATCTGACAGTGATATGAAGTACTAAAGCAGAAGTTAAGAAGACTTGTATATAAGTGGGAATTTAGACATGCAATGTCCAGTACATTGCACAGGTGGTGAAAATAATTAAAATAGTGAATAATCTTGTAAGAAACAGTTGCTGCAAAAGTATTAGGATTGTCTTCTTTCAGTTTTGGAATATAGGAATACTCCATTGGAGTGACAGTCTCTCAGCTGTTCGACTGTTAATGGGTAGAAGTTTGAAAGTACTTCAACAATGTCACTGATGTTTTGAAAATGAACACAATGAAAAGGACATATTATTGAGAAATTAGCAGAGACAGAAGTAGTTACAGAAACAGCCGAAGAATGACAGATTTACAGGTTAAAATAAGACTAAGAATGCAAGAAAAAACACTGGAAAGCTGGTAACCTGAAGATGAAGTTTTTGGTATAGAAAATGTACTAAGATACTTTGTAGTTTGTTTCAAAGAAGAAAACATGCATAGAATGAATCCCAGAGAGTTGTTTAGGATTGTGTAAAACAAACCAGAGCTGAAGTTCCTAGAAGATGGAAAAAATGAAGTGTCATAACCATTTTTATCACAAGACTGCAGAGTCTGTGAGAACTGTGACAAGCAAACTTTGTACAAAGAGAGATACTTCTGAAGTCATGTCTGAAGATGATGCTATAGCACAGCAATGACTTTCACAAAAGGAGGATCAGATATCTGGTAAAAGTAGCCCTTTTAAATTCTTCAGATATCATGGGATCATAGGAGTTACAAGACAGGTAAGCCTCTAGGCCTTTTCCACATTGCCAGTACCCACCCTTAGGCTCTGCCTCTCTTCTCAAAGAGGGCTAGTCCAGTCATATCAGGGGTGGATTTATGAATACCCTTCCTGTTTAGCAACATTTTAAAAGCAGACACTATGTCACGTTGCTAACTTGGAGAGGGAGCTGGTTCCAGAGAAGTAGGTACTACGTCATGTAGCTCTCCGTCTTCCATGTCTTATTTACTTATTTCATTTTGGTTACCAGGATAGTCCAGCTGGGTTAAAACACACATTTTTAGTGGAGGCCCAGAGAGAAAAGCTCCACATATAGAAAATACAAACAGTACAGAGAAGTTACAGTTGTTGCATACATAAAATACAATATAATATAATACACATCAATAGTAACAAGCACAAAAGATGTATTTGATTTTAACAATAGACCTACAGGATAGTTAAGATAAATAGAAATGACAATCTTATAAATTGATAGTACATATTACAGAGAATTTTTATACTTGAGAAGGTTTTTAGCTGCACTAGCCAGGAGTAGTACATGTACAAAGCCAAGAATCAGCAAGGAAGTTTCTAAGCATTTTTTTGAACATTTTGCAATTAGTAGTACTTCTAATGTTTAATGGAAGAAAGTTCCAACTTCTAGCAACATAGTGGGGGAGTATATGGAGTCACCAGCAATGTTTTTGATTTGGTTACCTGTAGTAAGCATGAATTAGATGATCTTAGAGAATAACTATTTGAATAAGGTTGGAGAATATTTTGCAATGCCGGTGTTTTCTCAGTCTGGTAAATTATGTTGTGAGCCATGGTTAGTTGTTTTTGTAAAAGAAGATGTGGGAGTTCTAGCTAAGACAATTTTTTTTAAATGTCACAGTGATGAATATGATTTGGAGTTAGAAGCAAGCTTATCTGTTTATAACATTGCTCTAGTATCTTTAGATTTGTTTTTTTTAGATTAGTAAGGATTGGAGAAGCCTATAAGAGTGGTGCATACAAGATGAGTACTGGCAATGGCTATCCTAGATGTGTTGGTTAGAAATCTTTTTTTTCTGTATAAAGTACCTATTTTATGTGAACTTTCTTGATAGTTTGTGAGATGTGAAGGTCAAATCCTAGGTTGTTGTCAAGGGTGATACCTAGCAATTTGGTTTGCGTGTCTGGAGTGATTATAGTCTTATTACTGGCAGTGAGGAAGAAAGTAGTAGTAGGGGAGGCTCTAGAGGGTTGGAAGACCATAAGTTTGGTTTTGTTTGGGTTAAGTATGAGATGTGATTCTAATAACCAAGTTTCTCTTTCAGAGAAGGACTTTTGTGTGATTTGCTGGAGTTGTTGAAGTGTTGAAGCATGACATGTAAGGGTAGAGTCATTTGCAAAGTGGATGATAGTAGATAGTGGACTGGCAGTGTTAAGATAATTAGTGAAAATGCTGAATAGAAGTGGGACACAAATTGATCCTTGTGGTACCCCTTGTGTGACTGGGAGAAAGGTGAAGAGACTGTGATGTCATAATACTGCCTGTTGATGTTCTTTTAGGTAACTTTGGAACCGCATTACAGCACAAGGATGTAGATTCAGGTTAAAGAGAACATTTAACAGTTTGTAATGTAAGATTGTATCAAAGGCCTTGGACATGTCAAGGAAAACTGCAGAGACAAATTTACCCTCATTACGGAGTTTATTGATAGCACTGGAAAAAATAACTAGAGCAGTCATAGTGCTATTATGGGGTCTGAAACCATGCTGGGAGTTGGCAAAAGATTATTGGAGATGAGGTAGTGAAGTAGCCAAGCATGAATATATCTCTCTAGGATTTTAGACAGAGGAGGTCAAATGGCAATAGGTTTGTAGTTAGTGAGGGCTGGTGAACTGCCACCCTTGTGAACAGGGATAGTGTGGCCTATTTTCCACATTTTGAGACATATTGTCCTTTGATAGATCTGTTGATTAAAGTTGATACAGGGTAGGATATGGCTTCAACTGCTATTTTTAAGTATTCTGCAGGTAGGTTGTCTGCTGCAGTGGTGGTAGGTCTGATTTTCTTTAGTAGATTTTCAATAGTTTTTGTGGGTACAGGTTGAAAGGAGAATAATGAACTGCTTGGATTAGGGAGATTGAAATAGGTGGGTAGGTTGGGGGTTTTGTTATTAACTTTCTGTGAAGAACTTGTTTAATTCATCTGCAATGGTATTAGAGGGATTTGGAATATTAGGGGAAGTATTTGTTGGAATACATTTAGATCTCTGACCCTAGTGTTAGCTGAACTATATGGTTGATTGAGGTATAACAGTTCCTGAACTAATGGATTACCTATAGACTTTTAAGCAAGGCAAAAAATTGCCACTAAGGAGACTATATGAAACTGAGTATAGGGATAAAGCCTCTGGTCTTTCTTGGTAGTTCCAGGTCTTTTAAACCCCTGATGTTTTTAGTTAAAAACTTCTAGGTCTTTATAGTTGCTTGATATGCTTAGTAAGGTACATCCTAAAGGGGTGTTGTACTCACTCAGTGTGGAGTACATGGACTTGAAGTGAGGACTTCTTTTAACCTGGAAGAAATGCCTTTAGCTATGAGCTGTACAAGGTAAAGGACTTCCTAACCACTATTTTAATGAGATAATCAAAAATAAGGGAGTTATCCACCCAAGTACCCAGATATCTCACATTTTCATTTTGAAATGGTGTGTTATCTACGCTGTAAGTAAGAGCTAGGCAGAGTGTTTACCAAATGCTATAATGCTGCACATTTTGGTGTTGAGATTGAGTCCATTTTTACTACACCAGCTACTGACAAGTGTAAGCTCCTTTTGGAGAGGAACTTGAAGACAACTCTTAACTTACAGTTATCAGCAAACTTTGATAACCAGTGAGCTTTATTTGACAAATAGATATCTGAGAAGTAGATATCAAGCAGAAAAGGTCCCAGAACAGATCCCTCAAGAATTCCACTGTTCACTATCATGCTCTCAGAGAATGCTTCCCCACCTCTCACTGTGCAAATCCTGTCCTGTTTCTTAGCCAATTGGCTGTCCACCTAGCCACAAACAGGTCACTTTGGAGCTCTTTCAGCTGTGGTATGCTATTGAATATCTTGGAGAGGTCATTGTACACTATATGAAATACTGTAAATTATCAGTGTAACACAGAGTATGCTACCTCCTTATTTTATACCTTAAAAAAACATTGCTATAATATATAGAGTATGCAGAGGTTTAATGTTAATAAGCTAAGTTACACTGATAAATATGAAAGATGGTACACCTTGTAGACATATCTCACTTTGAATAAATATTTCAGTAAAGTTAACAGTAGAGCTAGACCACAAATCCTGTCTTTCTGTATTATTCATTGGCTGTCCAAACACTGCAAGTAATGTTATTTGTTTTTGACTTTAGATTATAAACTTTCTCAGATTTATTTTTCGGGTAATATTACTTGTAAATTAAGCATTTCACTTTCTTAAATGCAGGAACAGAATGAGATTTCAGAAATGAAGGCTAGGTCATAGTGAATTTGGTAAAAAAAAAAAAAAAAAAACAGACACGTTTGGTAATGAATATCAAAGAAACTACTAAAACCATGCAGGTTTATTAAAACTTTTAAATGTAGCTCAATAAAGCAAAATGCATTCTAATAATTATTAAGTACCAAACAGGCAACTCATGGAATCAGACAGAAAAACACAACTTTTAATTCATGAATATCCACTCTGTGTACATGATCCTTTCAAAAGGACAAAAGTAAAGATAAAATATGTAGTGCCTTGAAGAAGGCAAGCACAGCAGAATAAATTAGACTGCATTCATATTAAACAGAAGGCAGTAGTTGCTTAGGTTAGACACAGGCATTGGCAGAAGATGGTTTGCATGAAATTAGTAACTCAGTAAATTCTGTGAAAGTTGCCTGAAGCCTGCATGTCTCACAATGTGCTTATTGTCACAAGTGCTACTTGTTAATTAATAGAAATCACTGCTGTGCTTATATTAGAAGGTTTGCAGTGGTTGTGCAGTATTAGTTGGGGGCTTACTGATCAAAAGGTAAGGATCAATGCCCACCTAGCTGACGTAGGTTCACAGGTTCATAGGTAAGTACTGGGCTACACTTATGAGGCATTTTAAGCCTAGCCAGTTTCCATTTTGGTGCTTGAATTAACTTGTCCCGTTTGGTGTTAGATTGGCATTACCATTCTGTGGCTGATAATTATATATTAACTGCAGTGAAAATAATTGGGGTCATACCATAAAGAATTTGAGGGGACCTGTGGATGGGATAATGGACATACTAGTGCACCAAAGATCAAAGCCTGTGATAGAAAAGAAAATCTTCCTGATGCTTGCTGCAGTGTCCTTTAGTAGTCCTCAATCTAGAATGTGGGGTATGTCTCAGATTTAGACTGTATGTCCTTTTAAGGCATAAGGACTCAACATTTCATCAGCTGTCACATGCTTACATCCATCAGCAAGTTTAAAATGTACTCACTTCTCTAACAGCACAACATTTGTATTACTGCCATTAAGCTTTTGTTTGTCCTTCTGGGACATGTGCACTATCTTATATGGGAAGTCATTATTCATTAATTTATTTAGTTGTTTTTTGTTTTATGGGAAAGTCCAACTGGGCACAGTGCCCATTTTCAGAAGAGGCCCTGGGGGGAGCTGCATGAAATAGTGGATGTGCACTATTACAAAGTTTAAACAAGTTCTACAAAAGATGTATAAAACTTAATGGAATTCACTAAAATGGAATAAGTATGAAGACTGCCAAAAATAACTTAATAGTGTGCTTCGTTTTTCTTAACATAATTAGTCAAAACCTCTTTATGGGACAGCTGTAGAGAGAAAGTTCAACCGTGAAAATATAGAAATTATCTGACAAATAGTCCATTACCCTAAGCAGTGTGTCCTTCAAAAGATGTGACAATGTGGAATACCAAGCAAAACCCACATAGACATGGGGAGAATGAGTAAACTACACGTCAAACAAGGCAAAGAAGGGGAAAGTATGTAGACTATTCCCGTACAACAACTGGATTCCTAGACTGAATCTTGGACTCTGTATCTATGTCATGTTGTGTCAAAGTTATTAAGTAAGCAATAATGCTGAACAGGGTGTAAGACACAAAGAAATAATAATAATAAATAATAATAATAGAAATGTCCTGTAAGCCCCCCCTTTCACAGAAGGTCTGCTATTACTGTGTAATACACACCTTGGAGTATGGCTGGATCCAGCACAAGATGGCTTAGGCAGTAGATGACTGGGTGGTCTCGCCATACAACATTATCTAAAAAATAAATCGATAAAAAAATAAAAATTTGAACATTAAGTAAAAAAAAAAAAATACTGCTGTGCTGTACATCCCCTTCCTCCACCAATGCTTTTGTCATCCAGTTCTTCCTGCTGTGCACCATCCAGCTCCAGTTCTCATTAGGTCAAAGCATAAGCCAATGAAAAACAGTGGAGCTGGCACGCAGAGATATCAAGTGTGATTTGAATGCCAAAGAGAACATATCATGGAAGATCTTTTGCAGTAATTGAATGCACCTAACGGGAAATGCTTTGCAGCAGCAAGTTTCTTTGTTTTTACAACAACAGATTTAACTTCCTGTCCAAATGAATGGTGTGTCTTCCGATTGGCAGATAAGCACTGTTTTGCAGGCATTGGCAATTAGTTGTGTTCAGAATGGCATTACTGTGTGTGTGTGTTTTCTGAATGGCTGTTTTCCTGAACCTCATGGTGTAAGTGGGTGGGTGGGTGTTTTCTGAGCAGCAGATAAGCATTATTTTTCCAACTACCTTACCCTTTTTTCCTTGGTAAAAACTTATTTATTGTAGCCTGCACCTGTCTGAATCCAGTTTTGCAGAACATCTATGATTTTGCTTTATATTATGCCCTGCCCTTGAGCAAGTCACTTAACCAGACAGTGCTTTGGGGCAATTGTAAAAGGAAGGAAATTGATTGTAGTAAACAGGAGCATTTTTATAAGAGTCATGTTCTTTGGATGAGATCCTTAGTTTCCTTAATGTTGATTCTGTGTTTATTATTTAGCTGTGAATAAATTGGACAACATGGAGTCTATGAGTTTAATGATAATATTTAAACTGTTAATACATTTTTAATTTAGCTTGTTTTTTGCAGACATACAGGTGTGAAATGCTCTGTTTGGGCTACACCAGTTTGTAAAGCACTTAGTGCAGATGTGTACAACCATGGGTTGTTAAACTGTAGCTTCCTGTAGTAAATGGTTTGATTCTCCTAGGCTTTATTGGCCTTATGTCTGACTCTGCCCAGTTACATCACCAGATAGTACTCCTCCGCTGCTTGAAAAGGGACATGTGCCCACTGGGCTGACCCAGGCTATTAGCAACTGCATTATACATTTGTCTTTTGAATTTGTGGACCTTTCACATAGGCATTTGAGGATGAATCTCAGCATATATTTTGTAGTTTAATGGATTGGCTGGTGCACTTTCACTAAATGTAGTTTAAATGGATGAATTCATGCTTAGATTTTATTTAGAAAATGGCTGTGTATTTTTTTTCTGTAAAAACTGAAATAAAAGTTTTAAATGAAATCCAAATCCAAGATAATTGTAAAAGTATAGTAGAAAATATTATGTACACTGATGGATTTATACAGTGTTTATGGTAATAAGGGAGAGACAGCCATGATATTGCTAGTGGGTGCATGATTCATTGCCCAGTATAAGATCCCCTTTTTCCACGATCTAGCTCTGCTGACTCTGGCAGTATATGTTGCAACAGTACAGCATTATAGGCCATTCATGTAGGTCAGACCTGTACTGAGTGATATCAGATGGCATCACTGTTCTTGATAATAGAGAAGACATATGGAGGTCAGAAATGGTCTTGCCCCCACCTCTCCCCAAAAAAAAACAGTATGCTATAAGCAGTAGTGTTATAGCAATAACTAACAGCTGGGTGTGGGTAATGCTGGATTTACCCACAGTTGGTGTTGTTTGGTCACGTGGACGAATCCCAAGAGACCAAACAAAGCCAACCATGGGTAAATCAGCATTACCCACACCTAGCCGTGGGTTATTGCTATTATACAATGACATTATTTAAGAAAAAAGTTACTTTTCTTAAATAATGTCCTTGTATAATGGCACCATGCTGCTCTTCTGCGTTTTCCCCGGTATCCTGGCCTTTCTTGATGTACTGCACTTGCATACGGGACTTTCATTCCCATGCGTATGCAGTACATCAGTGCTGTGTAAAGGAAGCAATGGAGAATGGAAGATCTCCACTGCTTTTCTTTTGTTTTTAATAAAAAAAAAGAAATCATGAGACTTTCAATGTACGGGAGAGATGGGACCAAGAAAATAAAAATCAAAGGATAACCAGATACATTTTTCTAGTTTTGCATAATGTACCTGATTATCCTTTTATTTTTCTCTGTCCAGTCTGTCTCGTTCTTTTGAAGTCTCCAGTTTTTGAATGTTTATTAAAAAAAAAAACAAAAAAAAATAGACTTTCCATAGCATATATTAATAGAAGAAAGTCCGGGTGACCAGGCTTGTCTCCATTAGTATATACTCAATTTATAATGGGCACACTGGTTGGGCTGACCAGTCAGAGTGCTTGTTTTTGAATGTTAATGGCTAGTCATTGTATAATTCTGATGTTTGGATAACTTGTGGGTTGTTGAACAAAACCTGATGCAGAATTTTTGTTGCCTGTAATTGTTTTGCTTTATTTATTCATTGCACTAAATAATGAATCAATTCAATAATTTGCCTAGATTATGTAATATATTCTAAACATGTTGCATTTTAGTAGTCTAAACATGTTGCATTTTAGTAATATATTTTTGCAGTACTTTCTTTACCTTTTCCAACTATGAAGCAAGTGTAAAGCAACTGTAAAGGGAATTAATATTTGTCAGGTCATGTAGGGCTGCATTATTTGAAGTGATTATCAGAACCATCTAATCTTCATTATCCTTTATGTAGTCATTGTTGCATATTACTGTAGAATGGGCTTCTCTACAGGATCAGATTGCAAAGGACTTCCACATTTAGGTAAAAACTATTAGTGTGCCAGTTAGCATAGAGGAGTAAAGTTCCAAATCGTTCCACCTATATTTACCTACAGTGTGACATTAAGCAAGTGCTTTGGAGCAATTGGATGTTTGAGCTTGATGCCTTAATGATCTCCAGAACTTAGCACCTAGTAAGTATGATCCTGTTGTTACTGTTTACTGGCTGTTCCCTATTCATAGTCAATTTAGTTCCGGGAGTATTATTGCTGTATCACCCACACACACACACACACACCCACACCATTTTTGTAGTACAAGTTAGGCAATTTATTTATCAAGGTCAGCAGGAAATACAGTTGTAGATGAAGCAGTGACAGTTGTTCGCCAGTAGAAACCTCTGAGTTAGTAATAGCTCTCTTTAATGTGGAATTATTCAGATGACTTTTACTTCTGCAGAGATTGTACATATTGATTTAGTATATGTTATCAGGTGGTTAATATTTCTTATGTTCTCATAAATACTCTTCTATTTAAACTGCGCTACACATAGATGGATCTTGTGGTATGTAAGTGATCTCTATACAACTTCATGTAGTTCGCTAAAAGCTAACAACAAAGTGCATGTAATTATCTCTTCATAACAATAAGGGGTATACACAGACAACAAAGTGTCTATAATTGCTGGTGGAGGCAGGGCCTCTCTGTGGATAAATTACCATATGGTCTTATCATCTGGTCATTTTAAACAGTCTTCAGTCTGGTTTTGCAGGTTTAGTGTGTAAGTTGGAATACTTTGGCTAATGCTTGCTTGTGTGAAACACATTTGAAATATGTGATTTTGGTCATTACTGTAATTATTATTTTTAAGCAAACAAAACAAACAGTACCCACTCCTGCTAAAGCTAGCTCACAAGCAACAAAGTCCAAGATGAGAAAAACAAAATGTGAGCAAACTAACAGAGCTGAATAAAGGCCAAAAAATGTCGTGTGTAGATTATTTAAAAAAGAGGGATGAGCGCTTTCACGGAGTTACCGCTTCTTCAGATCCACATAAAAGCAACTCAAAACTAGTAATTTATACAAAAAATAAAATCACATGCTACTAAAAACAGCAAATCAAATTCACCTTCTCTTAATTAATGCTGGCTTTAAAGGAATATTAGCATTAAGCCCTGGCTCTTTATGAGCTTGCAGTGCTATTATCCATTTAACTTCCAAATTCTCCAAAAAAATATTCACATCACCTCTCCTCATACCAAGTTTAACTAATTGCAGGACTCTGAAGTAAAGGTTATTATGTCCTGTTTTAACTGTATGTGTTGCCAAGGCATTCATGAAAACATTGATGTTCACTGTGTTACACTGCTGCAGTCATTACAGTTGGGTTATCCTGCCATCAGGTGGTTCCCCAGTCGGCCTGAGTTCCAAAGTCTTGGTCCGGCATCAGTTGCTGTCACCTTCTCCCTGACGTCAGTGCGACAGGGGTATATAAGATGCAGCCTACGCCATTTTCTTCACTCTTTCTTGCCGCGGGGTGCCCGAAGCAAAAGCAGTTCGCAAGAGCCAGTCGGCCTACTCCTGAGATTTTCATTCCGAATCCAGAACCAAAGTCTTCTACAAAGCTAAGTACCCCATTGGGGAAACCTTTTCTTGCCTCAGACCGATGTCAGTACAAGTTAATAACTGTATTTCTTGTGGGAAGCAAATACCTCATAAGGATTTCCATTCTTATTGTATCCCATGCCTAGGCCCAGACCACAACGTCACTGGTTGTCGGTTTTGTGCTAGGTTTAACAAGCGCACTATTAAACGTCGGTTTGATTTTTCCCGAAATTATTTTGGCAGAAAATTCAATTACACCATGCCGTCGGAACTTCCGATGACCGGCATGCATAAAAAGCGCAAAGACAAGGATAGGCATCCGAGGCCCAAAACTGACAACGAAGCCTCTTCTAGGCCAGTCACCGGTTCTCCGGTTTTCAGCGAGGTGCCTTCGCAGCCCCTGACGACCGCTTCTTTAGAACCACAGGCCACCTCTGACTCCCATGTGGAGATGGCTGGGCCTTTGGATGCACAAGATTTTCAGCCTACCGAAACTAACCCTACAGAGGGATTTGGAGTAGCTGAACAACCCGTAGCTTCAGAGGGTGTTTTCAGACCTACTCAGTTAAGCATTAAATCTTCTGCTAAGTCTAAACCTCCTTTAAAAACAAAGAAACAAATGCAGCATTCTCTAGGACAGGCCGCCATGCCTAAGAAACAAATGCTCAAAATGGCCGAAGACCTAATCACTCTGATCAGGGGGTTCCATCCCCCTCCTGATAAAAGGCCTAGACAGGATGCAGACTATGACTCATCCGACCAGGTATCCATCTCTTCAGATTCATCCTCAGATCCAGGATATTCCTTACCCCCTTATGAGGATTCTGATGCTGAGGAATCAATACCTTCAGCCTCTCCGCCTGAGGACTACTCCTTTGGGGAAACCTTGCATACCATGAGGGAGCATTTCCATTGGGAAGGCCAGGATTAATCAGAATCCAAGAAAAGGCTCAGAGACTTCCTTTTATTACCTCAACACAGACCCCTTGCTATTCTGCCAGTGTTAGATATTGTGGATGATGTGTATACTGAATCCAGCTTAAATCCTGATTCTTTACCTCCAGCCCCAGTTAAGCCTGACAGATACTAGAGTCCCTGACTCTCACAAATTTCTTTATAAAAGCCCTGTTGCTGACCCTGAAACTATTTCTCAGGGACCCAAAGGGGTTAAGGCCTCATCAGCAAAGAATCCAGTCCCCTCTGACAGAGATTCCAGAGCATTAGACATATGGGGTAAAAAAGTATATACATCTGCAACTTTAGCAATGAGGGCCTTAAATTGCTAGTTTTACATGCTAAAATATCAGCAATTTTTGATGTCTCAGTGGAAACAAAAAAATGCCTCCAGAATCAGATCCTCCTAATTTTAAGGAAATGCAGGATTTATTGCATGCAGCTGAACAAGTGGGAAAACATACTTTGCAATGTGGTTTTGATTCTTTAGAGGCCTCCTGTAGAGCAGCAGTTACAGGTTTTGTCATTAGAAGACATGCTTCGTTAAAAGAACATACGATACCAGATCATGTTAAAGCAAAACTATTGGATGCACCTTTGCAGCAGGATGTGTTATTTGGAGTTAAGGCAGAAGAGGTATTAAAGAAAATGGAGGATAAGGCAAAATCTATGCAAACGGTGAAGGATTTCTTACAGGTTCAGCCTCCTTGATTTAGCAGAAATTGGCCAACAAAGAATTGGTCCTTTCCAGTTACAGACAGACCCCAAAGGGGCAGATACAGAAGTCCAAGAGGTAGAGGTCAACCACAAGGTCCTTACAGGCCTCAACAATGGGGTGCATCAGGCCAGAAAGAAGGGGAAGACAGGCCCCAACCATATAAAAAAACAACCCCAATGACTTTCCACTACAACTGCCAAACAGTTCTCTCTTAGCAGCCCCCTTGGGAGGAAAACTGGCACTTTTCTATCACAATTGGCATATGCTCACCAAAGACGAATGGGTTCTCAACATTGTATCTCAAGGTTACAGGTTCCACTTTCACACTCTGGCAAGGTTAAAAGGAATGCCAAATCTGCCACCAAATCAATGGGCAGAGGCTCAAAAACAAATTACAGCACTCATGGACATGAGAGCTATTCAAAAGGTACCACCACAAGAGCAAGGACAAGGATTTTACTCAAGACTCTTTCTGGTTCCCAGAAAGGACAAAGCCTGGAGGCCCATTCTGGATCTTTCTTCTCTAAACACTTACCTGGATGTTCCGAAATTCAAAATGTTGACACTACAGCAGCTTCTTCCCATGCTGGGCAAGAAAGCTTGGCTCGTAACCTTGGACCTCAAGGAGGCATACCTGCATGTCCCTATCAGACAAAACTGCAGAAGATACCTCAGATTCATAGCTGGTTCAATGCACTACCAATTCTCTGCACTGCCCTTTGGCTTATCTACTGCACCCAGGGTCTTCACAAAGTGCCTGGCACCAGTAATTGCATTTTGCAGACAGAAAGGCATTCAAATTTATCCGTACCTGGACGACTGCCTGATTCAAGCAGAGAGCAATGACATTCTTCTAAAGCATCTGGCGTTTGTAAAAAAATTTATTAAGTTGCCTAGGGTACACAGTAAATGAAAAGAAATCAAAACTAGTGCCCTCACAAGAGATAATATTCCTGGGTGCCAGCTTGAATACAACGGCCCAGATGGCTTATCTCACGCCAGACAAGCAAGGACAACTCAATATTTTCAATTGATGGCAACAAGAACCCAACTCCCTGCAAGAAAAATTCTGCACGCCTTGAGTTACATGGCATCTTGCATACTACTAATTCCATATGCCAGACTGCATATGAGGAAACTACAATGGTACCTAAAAAGTGTCTGGTTTCAACACTGTCGAAGTTTGGAAACAGTTATACCACTAATTCCTTGCCTTCAACAGGAATTTCGATGGTGGGCTCAAGCTTGTCACCTCAACAAGGGACAGCCTTTCACTCAACCCACAGCCAGGCAAACACTGACAACAGATTATGCCTGGGGAGCACACATGACAGGAAAATGTATTCATGGCAAGTTGCCCACAGAACAAAGGCATCTTCACATCAATCAAAAAGAGATGCTAGCTGTACAAAATGCCCTTATAGCTTTCAAGGACTTTCTGCATCCAGGACAACTACTACTAAAGACAGACAACACCACAGTTATGTGGTACATAAACAAACAAGGGGGCACTCACTCTTATCCCCTCTGCAGACAAGCCATGACCTTGTGGAGCACAGCTCTAACCTATCAAGTTCATCTGCAAGCACAATTCCTGCAGGGAGAGAAAAACACACTGGCAGATGACTTAAGCAGAAACATCATGGATCCCCATGAATGGGAACTGAATCCACAAATATTCAGAATGATAACAGAAAAAATGGTGGAGCCCGGACATAGATCTGTTTGCATCCCCAATGAACTGCCAGCTACAGAAATTCTGCACAAGGACTTACCATCCACAAGCATGGAAAGTGGATGCCCTCTCATTCAGCTGGAAAAACCTACAAGTATATGCTTTCCCACCACTACCTCTCCTTCCAAAGGTACTCGTAAAAGCCAGTCAAGAAGAGCCAAAGAAGATCCTGATTGCCCCAGACTGGCCACGCCAGCACTGGTACCCAATCTTAAAGAACTTAGCACAAGGACCGCCCTGGATTTTGCCTCAAATCCCGCATCTTCTGACTCAGCACGACAATCAGATACTTCACAACCAGCTAAAGACTTTAAACACGGCTGCATGGAAGATTCTTTAGTCAAGCAAGCAATGCCTCTCTCCAAAGCTGTTATGGATGCCATTCTGGAGGCCAGAAGACCTAGTACCAGGAAAGCCTATTTGGATAAATGGAAGAGATTCTGTGCCTGGAACCAGGCTCACAGCCTTGACCCTCTTGTCCCAAATATTCCTCAGATACTACAATATTTAACTGGTATGCTGGACAAAGGCCTCTCCTTTCCATCCATCAAGATCCACGCCTCTGCCATCTCTGCTCATTACAACACGGATCCACCAACTTTCTCTAATCCCTTGCTAAAACAGTACCTCAGAGGGGCTAAAAACATAAGACCACCCCGTAGAGCACCTACTCCAACATGGGACCTCAACTTTGTTTTGGAAAAATTAACTTTACCTCCTTTTGAGCCAGCTAACACAGCAGATTTAAAATACATCTCTTGGAAAACTGCTGTGCTCCTGGCAATAATATCAGCACGAAGAGTTTCAGAATTACAGGCACTAATGGCAGTGGAATCTTTCATAATTTTCTACCAAGACAGGGTGTCTTTAAGAACTATCCCTACTTTTATGCCAAAGCTGGTATCAAGTGTGGCTCTAAACCAAACTATTCACTTCCCAACTTTTTATCCAAATCCACAGAACAAAGGGGAGAGACTACTGCATTCTTTGGACATAGACAGGCAGTTACGCGTTTACTTGGACAAAACCAAAGCTTTCAGAAAAAAACTGAGCAATTATTGGTAGCATATGCTGCAGGAGCACAGGGAAAAGCCATTTCAAAAGAGACTATTTCAAAATGGATAGATCACTGTATACGTTTCTGCTATACACACCATGGGAAACCTGTACTTAACAGCATTAGATCTCACTCCACCAGGGCAACAGCCACTTCAACCGCCTACCTCAGAGGAGTACCTACCAAGGACATTTTAGAAGCAGCAACTTGGAGTTCTGTACATACCTTCACCAAGCATTACCATCTGTCTCTATATTCTAAATCCAGAGCTGGCTTTGCCACTGCAGTGCTGCAGGGCCTTATAGCCACCCCTAATGCATTATAGAACCAGCCACACTACCTCAGCTTTGGGATTCTACCCAAGTGTAATGACTGCAGCAGTGTAACACGATGAACATAGCACAGTTTTGTACCTACCATAAATGTAGATGTTCAAATGTATACACTGCTGCAGTCCAGGTTACCCTCCCTCCTTCCCCTCTTACTTGCTGGTACGTACCTATGTCTTCTACCCTTTACTACTTATGGGGAGTATTTGCTGGTAACTGAAGGTTGTTGATTGCTTTTCTTATGTATGTTTTATTAGCAATTTGAATTGCCTACCTTTTGGGGGGCACCTGACATTTGGGGCAAGAAAAACTGAAGAAAATGGTGTCAGCTGCATCTTATATACCCCTGTCACACTGATGTCAGGGAGGAGGCGACAGCAACTGATGCCGGACCAAGACTTTGGAACTCAGGCCGACTGGGGAACTGCCTGATGGCAGGATAACCCAAGTGTACTGACTGCAGCAGTGTATACACTCGAACATCTACATTTATGGTAGGTACAAAACTGTACTTTCCTAATATTACCAACATGTTGCAAAATCCTTTCTTTAAACTTATGCATCATCTTACCTTCATAAAAGCTAAAACACTGTGTGCAGGTTGCAAAATAAATTAGACAGCTACTGTTACATGTGGCAAAAAAATCTGGGAACAAATTCTTTCCTGGTGCTGGGATGAATTAAACACTTGTTCTCTAACTATAAAAGTGCAGGCTTTACATTTACTACAAGAAACATTTCCAAAACTCTGTGGAGAATCAGTCATTGCAGCTCTAGGACCATAGCATAACATCCTTTTCAAACTTTTATTATTTCTAAAAATAAAGTTGGGATGACACCCAACTACTTTGCTTATACCTTCATCCACTAATAGTATAGGCCAATTCTTTCTGACTTTATCACAAAATTCAAAGATGTTACTAGAATATGTAAAAAGCATCTTGGGATATCCATAACTCTGATTACTATAACAGAGCCTATTATTATAATTCCTGTGTTTAGTGGAAAAATAAGGGGCTCCTTTATGATCCCTCTGTGCTTGTACCTCTTTGCAAACATTGGTTATCAACTTATCAGGGTACCCCTCTAGCCAAGAGGTCATGCAAATTATTATTTTTAACACAGACATGTGAGAAAGATGTAGTCAACAATGTAGCAGTAATGCAGGGGAATAGAGGTAAGAAAAGAACAGAAAGCAATCATTGTAAGTGGGAACACAGGTTGTAGCATGTGTTTGGCATGGATAATCTCAATTTTAGGTTAAGTAATGCCTGTGGGTTTAGCTATAAATTTGGGGCAATTGATAATTGCAGATGTACATAGTTTTTTTGTGTTTGTTCTAAGTTAATAGGGTATGGGGTGTTCTGAAAATGTATTAGGTTTTTTGTTTGAGTATTTTATTAAAACAAAAAATCTTGAAAATGTAACATAGGTCCAAAGATGATGAGAAGAAACAGCAGTATAAAACGTCACCCTGCCAAACATTAGTGTGTGCATGTAACACAAACATAAATACACATTCAAAAAAAACTGTCATGTATAATAGGTGGGAACAACAGCTTTTTATCATAATGGCTATGCTATCCATATTATTCTGGAACATATATGGATTTACATATATAGACAAAAGAGAAAAAATATTGAATTATATTAAAAAATGCAGAGATGCAAATAAAAATGCTGCAGGACTTACATTTGGAGAGAAATGAGCATGTGAATTTGACAAAGAAAATGGGGGAAAATGATAATGGTTAAGTTTGTGGTAGCAAGGGGCTTTAGGCAAGGGTGGGGGATTATGCTGGCATGTTATTTATATGCCAACAAAAAGTTTATTATGGAGCTTAAAAAACTGGGGAGAAATAATCAGTTTTTAGCAGGGAATATTACTTATAGTATGGACTTGAATATAATTTGCAATAGTGAGGATGTATCAGGGGACCTAGAAAGGAAAGTGCAGCAAAAGAGGATAGGTTTATGAAGAAATGTATTAAAATATTTGGTATGGAAGATGTGAATTCAGTAATGGGAACATGGACAGAATTTACATACTATTCTCCAAGGTATAATAGCTGGGCTAGACTAGACAGAAGTTATATCTCACAGAGCACGTACATTTAATTGAAAGCTTTGACATGTGTACAATAACTATTTCATATCATGCACTGAGTAAAAATGCAGGCTGATAATGTAAACATAAGACACTGGTGGTTTCCCACCTAACTATTAAAAAAGAAAGTAATTTAAGGTATGTATATTGGAAATTATTGAAGAGTTATTAGGGAAGATAGAAATATCTTCAGTAGGTATAGTTAGTGAGTGGGATGAAATGAAGATGGAGTTCATAATAGGGTAGAAATAAACGAGAAAGAGAAGTAAGAGGAATTACAGGACCTGACAAAAGTTAAAGTACTGCAGAATAAGAGGAATCTCACTGAACAAGAAGGACAAATGTAGAGTGATAAGGAAAATAAGAGAGTATCTGGTTAATATGCACGAGCTTATAAAGAAAAAGTTAGGCGACTATTTTTGATAACAAATCCAGAGCACAAAAATGTATAGCACAGTGACTTAGGCAACAGAAAGCAGAAAGGATTGTTACTAAACACAGAGGGTGTAGAACACAAAAAATAACCAGAGATCCTATAGAGGTATTAGAGATATTTCAGAAATTTTATGAAATTTGTATAAAGCAGACAAATGTGGAAATCAAGAAAGACCCAAATGGGAATATTTGTTGAAGAACTAATCATGCCAAGGTTAGAGGTAGACAAGCCACAAAAACTAACAGTTAAGCTAGAAGGAGATGAGATAAAAATGTTGATGTATAATCAATCTTCCGGAATTCCTCCAGGAGCAAATGATATTCCTGTGGAAGTTAGGAGGAAAGAAAGTGATAAAGATCTGGAGATTTTGTTTAACAGCATGTTAAAAGGGGAGGGGGAAGCTGTGGTAGCTGTATTACCTAAGGATGGTAAAGACCCATCAGATCCAGCTTCATAGAGACCCATTTCAATTTTAAGTCATGATTATAAAGTGTTTATGTCTGAATTAGTCAGGAAGAATGGCAAGTGGTTTGCCAAAACTGATAAATATAGATCAGTGTTTTTTTTGTGGAGGGGAAGAAATAGTTGACAACATTTATAGAACAATGATGATCCAGAGGGAAGCAGAATATAAGAAAAGTCTGCTATTGCTGGTGGATCATGATGTAGAGAAAGTATTTTGACAGAGTAAGCTGGGATTTTATGAATAGGACAGTGGAAGGATTTGCATTCCCTACATTCCCTGATAGAATAATTATGTTCATTAGGATATATGAAGAATCGGAAACAAGAATTAAAGTGGGAGGATACTTCTTTCATAGGCTGGGTTTGAAGAGAGCAGGGATGTCCTCTTTCACCATTTTTATGTATTTTATATTTAGAGCCATGCCACTGGCAAATAAAATAAGGGATTCAGAAATGCAAGGATATAATTGGTATGATATTTGCAGATTACTTTATTATGTACCTGATAATCCAGAAAAGTACATTTCTGTGTTGTAGAACATTTTGAGACAGTTTCAAGTATTTTTGGGATATAGAATTAATGAAGATGACCCAAAGGCTAGCCATAAATTATGTATCCACACACAAATTGATTCAGCAATACCCATATTTATGGGGATATGATAAGATGAAGTATTTAGGAGTATGGATTAAAAAGCCTTTTGTTACAACAGCTAAGGATATGTGGGAATAGACTAAACAAAAGATAATACAAAAAATTAGAAACTGGATGCCCTAGTTTATGGATAAGGCCTTTTTTAAGTTTAATTCTGTTGGCTGCCAAAAAAGCAATTACTAGAAAATGGAAATCGCCATCTAAACAAACTATATTTGAAGTATTAAACATTGTACAAGAGGTAAAAGAACTGGAAGAGGGAGCTTTAGAAAGGGAAGGACCAAATTACATTGAAGTAAATAGACATTGTGGGAACAATAATTAGAGAGTAATGTTTTTTGGGAGGAAGAGTGAGGGTTAAGGGAAGGCAGAAATTCAGCAATTTGTGTAATGTTGGACTGATGATAGATACCAGGAAAGAAAAAAAAAACATCATGTACAATGTATGTAAATGGAAAATTTTAATATATTTGTTTTGTTAATGCATCTTTGTATATGTCTTAATAATTTAATAAAAATTGTTTGCAAAAAAAACATGTAACTATAATTGCTTGGTTTGGGGGATGTTTGTAGATAAAAATGACTAACCCTGCTTTGCTGATAAAGTTAAAAAGTCATTAGTTTGTCTTTGTTGGACTAGTGTGTTTTTGTGTAAACCAACTTGAAATACCTTACCATTTTTATCACAGTCGCAGACGTGATGTGTACACAATTGATAAAGCAGCCATAATTGTTGAATAGGGATATTGGTGGAAGGTAATCGCAGCATGAAATGCTCTGATACAGGTAACTTTTTACTAATAGTTTATACACCTTGTTTTACTGCTTAATAGAAAAAAAATCATCCAAACTACAGATTTAAAATGTACTCTAACAACTGTTGCTGTATTAAACTAGAAATATAATTTTAAATAATCGGGAAGATGTACCAAATGCATTTATGCATGGTGACAAAAATGAGTGCGGGGGGGGGGGGCTATGATTAGAAAACAGCCCAGGACCCAAGGTACACGTAATCCACCATTGGACAGATGCATTTTTCAAAAAAATGTGAATTTCAATTTATTTTCAATGAATGTGAGTTTCAAGGGTAGAGAAGTTTATGTTATTCATGCTAATTATGTTTACATTGTGAGATTGTTTTGTTTTGTTCAGCAAATGACCATCAATACTTGTGCCGTAAAAATTGAAATAAAATTTTTAAATGAAATCCAAATTTCAGTAATCATTGCAAAAGTAAAGTAGAAAATAGTATGCACACTGACAGGTTTGCACACTCTTTATGATAACTGAGAACAGATAGCCAAGTACGGGGAAATTGGAAAGGCGGTGTGTGTGTGTGTGTGTGTGTGTGTGTGTGTGTGTGTGTGTGTGTGTGTGTATGTGTGTGTGTGTGTGTGTGTGTGTGTGTGTGTGTGTGTGTGTGTGTGTGTGTGTGTGTGTGTGTGTGTGTGTGTGTGTATGTGTATGCGTGTATGTGTGTGTGTGTGTGTGTGTGTGTGTGTGTGTGTGTGTGTGTGTGCATGTGTGTGTGTGTGCATGTGCATGTGTGTGTGTGTGTGTATGTGTATGTGTATGCATGTGTGTGTGTGTGTGTGTGTGTGTGTGTGTGTGTGTGTGTGTGTGTGTGTGTGTGTGTGTGTGTGTGTGTGTGTTGGGGGGACTGGTCCATTACTCTGCCTGGGCCCCATTTGTCGAAGATGTGGTTCTGCCTGGAAGAGATTATTGTGCTTAAAAGTGGGCTGTCTGTTAGGATGTTTTACATTTGCTTTTTATTCTTAATATTTTTTATTTTTATATATATTTTTGATACAAATAGTTCCTCTGCCTAATGTGTGAAAATTGTTGTTTGATATATATTTGTTGTTGGAGGAGACATTTTACATCTAAAATATACAGGTTATTATAACAATTGAACAGATAATCCCTAAAATGCACTTTTATGCATATTCACACACACACACACACACACACACACACACACGTTATGCAAACTAGCTCAGTAGTGTGCCCATCCATCCATTCTCTACCCCTTTTTTCCCATTTTTTGCACATGGGGTGGGGTTGTCTCTTCAACAGTGACAATCATTTTGAGCCAAGGTTTACACCACTGGGTGGCCAGCCCTGCCACTGTAATTCATCCATACCACTCACTCGCACACACACTTGCACCTATGGGCAGTTTAGGGTGTCCAATCCACCTAGTGCATGTCTTTGGAATGTAGAATGAAACCAGTGCACTCAGAGAAAATCCACATGACTCCAGGGAGGATATGCAGACTCCACACAAAAGGCACCCCAGCCAAAAATTGAACCAGAGAACCTCTTGCTGTAAGGTGACAATGATAACCGCTGCACCACCACTGCCATAGTGCGGCCATTTTGTTTAAAAAAGTGGGTTTACTATGAATAATTGCATCTCGTTTAATTAACACATGGTTATTCAAATCCAAAACATCTATTTTTTACAGGGGGAACTCATTGCACGCCTGAATTATATATTGATATATCCTCATTTATAAAACTGCGAAAATGATAAATCACAAGACAGTGAACAATTTACTCAACTTCACAAGCAATCGAAAATGGTGAAAATACTAACATTTTTTTTTTGCAGTTCCAAGCCTCCTTACATTTCCATTCCCCCATAACCCTTGTTGCTTACATAGATTATATATATATATATATATATATATATATATATATATATATATATATATATATATATATAAATATATATATATGTATATATATATATATATATATATATATATATATCTGTGAATATATATATTATCTTCCAAGATCTGAAAACACTGGGGGAAAAAAGGGATAAATAAATCTCTGATCCCTACAATCTGAAGGCCAGTTTTTTTTGTGTGTGTGTGTGTGTGTGTGTGTGTGTGTGTGTGTGTGTGTGTGTGTGTGTGTATGTATATGCATATATATATATATATATATATATATATATATATATATATATATATATATAGATGTGTGTGTGTGTGTGTGTGTGTGTGTGTGTGTATGTGTGCGTGTGTGTGTGTGTGTACCACAGCAGTTCATCCATTTCCATTTCTTCCTGTCCTCTGCATCTAACTCTGTCACACCAACCACCAGCATGTCCTCTCTCTCCACATCCATAAACCTTATCTTAGGCCTCCCTCTTTTTCTCTTACCTGGCAGCTCCATTCTTAGTATCCTGTGCCCAATATACCCAGCATCCCTCCTCAGCACATGTCCAAACCAACACACTCTCACCTCTCTGGCTTTGTCTCCAAACCGTCCAACCTGAGCTGACCCTCTAATATACTGATTCCTAATCCTGTCCATCCTCGTCACACCCAATGCAAATCTTAACATCTTTAACTGCCACCTCCAGTTCTGACACCTGCATTTTTGTCAGTGCCTCCGTCTCCAACTCATATAACTGGTCTCACTACCCTCTTGTAGACCTTCCTTTTCACTCTTACTCGTACCTGTCTATCACAAATCACTCCTGACACTCTTTTCCACCCACTCCTCCTTGTCTGTACTGTCTTCTTCACCTCTCCTTCACACTCACTATTACCCTGAACTATTGATCCCAAGTATTTAAACTTATCCCCCTTCGCCATCTCGACTCCCTGCATCCTCACCATTCCTCTATCCTCCCTCTCATTCATACCCACATGTTCTGTCTTAGTCTTGCTGACCTTCATTCCTTTCCTCTCCAGAGGATATCTCCACCTCTCCAGGGTCTCCTCAAACTGTTCTCTACGCGTACTACAGATCACAATGTCATCCTCAAACATCATAGTCCATGGGGACTCCTGTCTGAGCTTGTCTGTTAACCTGTCCATCACCATTGCAAATAAGAAAGGGCTCAAAGCTTATCCTTGATGTAATCCAACCTCCACCTTAAACCCTTCCATCATTCCTACTGCAGGCATCAACAGTGTCACATTACCCTCATACATATCCTGTTCCACACTTGCATACTTCTCTACCACTTCAGACTTCCTCATACAGTAGCACAACTCCTCTCTAGGCACCCTGTCGTATGCTTTCTCTAAGTACACAAAGACACAATGCAACTCCTTCTGACCTTCTTTATAATTCTCCATCAGCACTCTCAGAGCAAACATCGCATCTGTAGTGCTCTTTCGCGGAATGAAACCATACTGCTGATCACTAATCATCACCTCCCTTCTTAACCTAGCTTCCACTACTCTCTTCCATAACTTCATGCTGTGACTGATCAATTTCTTCCCATTGTAGTTACTACAGCTCTGCCTTATTCTTAAAAATCGGTATCAAAACACTTCTTCTCTACTCTTCAGGCATCCTCTCACTTTCCAAGATTTCATTAAACAAGCTGGCCTAAAATTCAACTGCCATTTCTCCTAAACACTTCATGCTTCCACAAATATGTCGTCTGGACAGCCTTTCCATTCTTCATCCTCTTTGTAGCTGTCCTTACTTTCTTCTTGCTAATCCTCTGCACTTCCTGATTCACCATCCCAACATTGTCCAATCTTCTCTGTCTCTCATTCTCTTCATTTATCAGCCTCTCAAGGTACTCTTTCCATCTGTTCAACATACTCTTCTCACTTGTGAGTACGTTTCCCTCATTATCCTTTATCACCCTTACCTGCTGTGCATCTTTTCCAGCTCAGTCCCTCTGTCTAGCCAATCAGTCCAGGTCCTTTTCTCCTTCCTCAGTGTCCAGCCTTTCATACAACTCTCCATACACCTTATTCTTAGTCTTAGCCACCTCTGTCTTCACCATATGCCTCATCTCCTTATATGCCTGTCTACTTTCTTCAACTGTCTGACAATCCCACTTCTTTTTCACCAACCTCTTTCTCTGAATACTCTCCTGTACTTCTTCATTCCGCCAACAGGTCTCCTTGTCCTCCTTCCTCTTTCCAGATGTCATACCAAGCACCTTTCTAGCCATCTCCCTTACCAGCTCTGCTGTAGTTACTCAGCTATTTGGTAACTCTTCAGTGCCACCCAGTGCCTGTCTTAACTCTTCCCTGAACTCCACCTCTCAATCACCCTTTCCAACTTCCACCATTTGATTCTTGGCATTGCCCTCATACTCCTCCTCTTCTTGATCACCGTCAGCCTACAGACCATCATCCTATGCTGCCTAACTATTCTTTCCTCTGTCACCACTTTACAGTCTTCAGTCTCCTTCAGACTGGCCCTCCTGCATAGGATATTATCCACCTGTGTGCGTCTTGCTCCACTGCTGTACATCACCCTTTGTTCCTACTTCTTCTTAAAATACTTATTCATCACAGCCATGTCCATCCATGTCCCAAAATCCACTATCATCTGACCTTCTGCATTCCTCCCCTTAACACCATACCTCACCCCCTCTATTCCCTTCACCTGTACAACCATTGAAATCCACTCCAATCACCACTCGCTCACCCTTGGATACACTCACCGTCACTTCATCCAACTCACTCAAAAATTGTTCTTTTTCATCCAACGCACACCCAATGTGCAGAGCATATGGACTAACAACATAGATCATCACACCATCAATTTTCCGCTTCAGACATATCACTCTACCTTACACTCTTTTCACCTCCAAAACACTGTTGGCATACCATTCCTTCAGGATAACCCCTACCTTATTTCTCCTCCCATCTACACCAAGATAGAACTACTTGAACCTATCTTCAATACACCTGGCCTTACTCTCCTTTCATCTGGTCTCTGCACGCACAATATATCGACCTTCCTTCACTCCATCATATCAGCTAGCTCTCTTCCTATATCAGCCATACTGCCAACATTCAAATTTCCTACCCTCACTACCACACTCCCAACCTTCCTCCTCTCTTCCTACGTTTGGGCATGCCTTCCCTCTTGTCTTCTCCTTCGACCAACAGTAGCCCAATTTCCACCAAGACCCTGTTGGCTAACAGTACTAGTGGCAGTCGTTGTTAACTTGGGCCTTGACTGGTCCAGTATGGAAATCTATATTGTTGTCAGCATATCTCATTTGACAAAAGCTTTATGCCCTTCCTGACGTAACCCCATTTATCCGGATGTGGAACCGGCACAGAGAAATGCACTGGCTTGTGCATTCCCAGTGTCTGGGTTTTAGATATGTATGCATATATATATATATATATATATATATATATATATATATATATATATATATATACACACACACACACACATACACATCTATATATATACAGTGAGAGATAGATATAGACACACACACATACACATGCACACACACACACACACACACACACACACACACACACACACACACACACACACACACACACACACATCACTGACTGTTCAGCAAAACATTAATTAAGCAAAAAAAATTAGTAATTTATGTTTTGCCTAAAAAAGAATGCTTGACAGGATGGACTGACACCTTTTATATATATATTTATATATATATATATATATATATATATATATATATATATATATATATAT
Organism: Protopterus annectens; assembly: GCF_019279795.1. Classification (NCBI taxonomy): domain Eukaryota; kingdom Metazoa; phylum Chordata; order Ceratodontiformes; family Protopteridae; genus Protopterus; species Protopterus annectens. The sequence goes on from NC_056744.1 coordinate 1,029,258,279, forward strand.
ATATATGGGTCTACCTGACTTTATTGAAATCTCAGATTATCGAATCTCATTTTGCCAGCACTCAAAATATTGAAACTCCCTTCATTGAAGCAGCGGAAGAATCAAGATCTTCCTAGGGTAAATAACCTGCTGTGAGAGACGGTGAACTTTGCCCTTTTTCTAACTGTAGTGCAATCTCGAAGTTGGAATATTTAGTTGGGGGTGGTGGATTGGGGTTTTTTTTTTGGGGGGGTAACTTGTTACTTACCTTGAGTGAGTCTTTGCTGTTCCAGTTGTTCGATGATATGGGATTTTGATACTTTCAGTGTCAACAAACTGGGATTCGATAGTACAGGATTTTGATATTGAGGTATATATATATATATATATATATATATATATATATATATATATATATGAAAGAGAGGGAGACTGATATAAATAAAAGATAGAATATCAGTGCAGATAAAGCTGTGATGAAGGAGGAAGTTCAAAAAATACAGCAGTCATCTTATCTGAGTCTAACTACCATTCCAAGTTGCTAGCAACCTGTAACAATGTCGTGTGTGTCAGTTAACTGGCCACCAACAAACAGTTGGATTTCCCAAAAAAAAGCAATATTGTGAATGATTTCCTTTTAAGATGTCCTTTTCATATTTTCAGATACCTGAACCTGTTGTGGTACTTATTCTGTTTCATTTTTGTAGTCCCTTCGTTTTATCTTTCATGTTTAAATCTACTGTAGGGGAAATCTACTGTAGGGGATTGAGTATTTAAAGGATTAACATTTTAATTTGACTTTAATTTACTTGTTTTGAGTTCACAGTTGTTGTACATCCTTTCCAGTTTTACAAACTGTGGTTAGTGGGAGGTCAACAAATGATGTCTTGAAGAAAGCCTTTTCTTATAATGTATAGCTTTACAAGCAACGGTAAGCATTGCAGATCTTGTTTTATTGTGGGTTCTCTTTGCACATTAATATTTATTTATTTATAAATAGTTGCAGATCTTGTTTTATTGTGGGTTCTCTTTGCACATTAATATCCCACTTTAGAGTCTTGTGTGACCAGTAGGGATTTATACTTTTCTTATCCCATTTTATAAAGGTTTTTGTCTTCTAAGCTGAGATCGTAAATACACCAAAAACTGGCATTGTGACCATCTATTAAACAATAACCAACATTACTGATAATAAAAAGGGTTAACTTTGCACTCGACACAAAACACATTTGTAAAATCTCACCTTAGGCCAGTTGGCGTAACCAAGGCCATTCCGGCCCAACATTGAAAGGTATAGGTGCATACCACAAGCTGCCTCAGACAAAATTCTAGCTAACAAAATCCTTTTGGGGCCACAACTAAATCATTCCCTCCAAATGTATAACTAAAGCCCAGGGTAAGCTTCAATTGGTTGATATTTGGTGCCATGCCTCCCAGAAATGAAACCAGGAAAGCTGTGAAAAAAACAAAACATTCATGGTGCTATCGTCTTATGTAAGACAAAAAGGCTTCAGATAACCACCTACCTGCTCTTTTCAACTTTGGTGGATTAGCCTTCTATTGCTAAATCAGATGTGCACCCTATCTGAAAGGAATGGGATGACTACCCTTGTGAATCTGTACCTTAGCAGGAAAGAGCTTTAGGTAAGGCTAAGTTGGCTTTTATCAGTTTAATAGACTTGCTGGACACAGACCTAAAACTATTCCTGTCCTATCTCCGTTGTGAATCAACTTGCTAAGCAGCTGACACCAGTGGACAGGGCAAATAACCAAGGGCCTGCGTTTATCTAGGTGAACTTGGGGCCCCTTACCAGCTTGATCAATTTTGGACTTTCCCAGCCAAATCAGTAGGAATTCGATGTGAATGACAACTTCATCCCAGCATAAGGACAGTGTTACCCACATGCTAAATGAGTAGAAATCAGTGGCTGAGGATAAATAAATCTCTAACAGTAATACCCAAAATGAGCCTACCTATCAGCCTTTTGCTATTGTTCGAGATCGCTTTAACATTTACCCAGCCTTTAATCATTCTGGATTATAACCAATGGCCTGAATAATTTGTGACTCCAAGAAACATAAACACCCTAAGGCTGCCAAATAAATATTAATTGCATTAGGAGCATCTCCCTTACAGCATCTGTTTACCAGGAATTGGATGAACAAAGGTAAACCCCACTTTCTCTGACTTATGAGTAATGACCTATAAAAAAACTTTGAAGAATTGAATTGAAGATGAATATGCTGTTTTTGAATTCATGGCCCAAGAATTTGGCACTAAGGATCTAGCTGTTCTTCTCCAATCAGACAAACATCCAAGGGCTTAAAGGTTCCATAAGGCTTTGCTCCCAGGCCAGCTGATGAAAACTAACAAACTGAAAATGGGACAAACTGCCAGCACTATCATTATCACACCTTGAAATATTTATGCTTGAAAAGTTAAGTTAATTTGGAAACACAACAAGACAAACAGTCTAACCACTGATTGCACCCATTTAGATGTAGGAAAGATCTTGTTCAGGTGTGAACTACTTCCAAGTTGTCTGAACAGAAGGACATCCTACAATTCCTCAAATGCTCTTTCCAAAACAAAGTGGTAATCCAAATTGGAAAAATCTCCAGGAAGGTAATATCTTTTCTCCTTTGTAAGGAATATGGCTTAAGCTATTTGACAGCAAGTCGACTACCTTGAAAGTAACCATTCATCCCAGTGCCAGTTGTGGCATCAGTGAACAGTTGCAACTTGTGAATGACACCTAATGTGATTGTCAGAAGGATACTGTGTTGTACTGATTCAAAACCCTCTCCTCCTGCCACCCAGCACTACAACCTGCAAGAGATCCACTTACATAGCCAAACTGGAAGCAAAGCTCTCTCCACCCAAGACTGTGCTAGACAGTCAAGAGGAGAAGGTTAATACCCGCACCACACCTCAAGCAATAAATAGCCCTTCTAAACCCACACCACCAACACCCACACATAGAAACACTAAACCCACATATGTGGAGGGCCTTAACAGTAACCTGCCCAAGCAACAAGGACCTCCGAAGCAGAAACGCAAACAAACACCAATCACAACCAAAGTGTCACATAGCTCACAACACCAGTGTGCCACCCAACAAAAGCCCTTAAGGCAAGACAACATACCTAACACTTTAGTCATAGGTGACTCTATATTCAGGCACACTGATGTCCCACTCACCAGGCTGAACAAAGAGAAAATTACAGTCAGCTGCCTGTTGCGTGCCAGGATCCACCACATAATGCATGCACTCAGGTCACTGCACAACAAGTACAAATATGACTCTGTCATTGTCCAGGTTGGAGTGAATGACTTGAGACTTACCTCCCTGGACTACATGAAAAGAGACATGGAAGAGCTCTCAAATCATGTGGCCCAGGCAGGTATGACCCTAGCCCTGAGTAGCATCCTGCCTTCGCCCAGCATGATACCACTGTATAAGGACAAAATGATTGACTTCAACAATTGGGCTAAGCTTCTGGTGTCATTCAAAGGGGATCCAGTATCTGTCTGCTTGGGACGACATGATCGACAGACCACGATGCTTTGCCAGAGATGGTCTGCACCTGTCGCCCCTGGGATTCAGGTTACTGGCTAAGGCTCTTGCCACCCCTATAGTGCTTTTTTAGGCAAAGTTCAAAGGACAAAACCACCACCGTAACAGGTACAAGTATGCAAAATATGAAGATAATGCTACTTAATGCTAGAAGTCTAAACCTCAAAATGCACTCTCTGGAGGCACTCCTAAAAATGGAGAACATTGATATCTGTGCAGTAACTGAGACCTGGTTCAAGGCTCCAGAGAGCACCCCTGCAATACCAGGCTACAACTCTTACCACAATTTTCGGTCACCAAACCAGGACCGAAACACTAAAGATGGAGGAGTGTCCATACTCACCAAGGGTATTCACAACACCAGGCTAGTTGCCCAGCACAATGCGTCTGAAATTCTCCAGGTGCAACTAACACTAGGTAAGACTGCAATCCAAACGGTAGCTTGCTACAGATCCTCCACCATGCCCCAAGATTCTAACTAAACCTAAATATTAAGATACAACCGAACACCCTAATACTGGGTGATTTCAACTACCCTGCCATTAACTGGGAAAACAACTCGTGTACCAACACCATTGCCCAGTGATTCTTAGAATTCATAAATTCCAACGCCTGGGATCATCTAATCCATAGTCCCTTCAGGGGCTCTAATATCCTAGACCTGGTCATTACCAACATGGGAAATCGATGCTCCACACCTATGGTCACCCCCTTGTTGGTCAGGTCTTACCATAAGCTAATCACCCTTGACATCCACATCCCACCCCCACCCCCCCAGTAAGGAAACCTCTGTAAAAAAATTCTCCAAAGCTAACGTCATGCTACTCAAGTCAGAAGTGACAAACTTCATGCCATGCAGACGGGAATTGAAAGTTTGACTGCTGAATCCTACACTAAGGCACTGTATGAGCACATCCACTCATGCATGAATCGTCCCCAATAGAACCAAGATGCTCTCCCCCAAAAAAGGAAGCCAATCTGGTGGTCCCTTGCCATAAACAAACTTTACAACAAAAGGAAGAAACTGTTGCAGAAAAGAGGAAAATTCCAGGATGTAAAAAACTCCCTTACCAGCCTCAGTAAGAAGCTGAGATCCCCAATAAAATCCTCCAAAGCTAGTTACAAAAATAAAATTGCCAAAGATTCTAAAGACAACCACAAGACATTCTGTAGCTATGTCAAGAATCTAAATGGCAATGCTTAGATCTGCTCTGAGCTACAACAGAATGGCATTAAATATACTAATCCCAAGGATATTGCCAATATCCTGGCAGATAGATTCAGTGCAAACTTCACCCCCCCCCTCACCCCCTAAAGGGCACATCTCAGTACCAAAATATTGCCAAATTCCAGTAATAATGGCCACACAGGTAAAAAATGCACTCTCCAAAGCTAAGAATACAGCATCCATGGGATCAGACAACATTCCAGGCTGTGTTCTACATGAACTACAAAATGAACTGGTGCCTCACCTAAGTGTCATGTTTAATCATAGCCTCACCTCAGGCTTCATGCCCACTGAGTGGTGCACAGCTAAAGTTATCCCACTCCACAAGGGGGAATCCACCTTGGATCCCAGGAACTACTGCCCCATCAGTCTGATTAGCCTGATCTGCAAGGCCATGGAACATATTATCATGGAACTTATAAACAAAGACATTGCCAACCTTCAAACACTGCACCCTACGCAGTTTGGGTTTGAGAAGGGCCGATCTTGTCTCCTGAACCTTATTGACTTCTTTGAATCAGTCTCCAAAGCTGTGGACAAAGGTAAGGTGGTCCACGCAGCCTATCTGGACTTTGCCAAGGCCTTTGACACCATCCCCCACTATGGAATCATAGATAAACTTATTAAGCTGGGCATTAATCCCTACCTCACTCGATGAGTTGCCAACTGTTTACTGACAGAACCCACACTGTAAAAGTAGCCGACTCCAAATCCAGCTCCAGACAAGTGACAAATGGAGTACCTCAGGGTTCAGTCCTGGGATCACTCTTGTTTGGCATCTACTTTTCTGAAGTACAGGCCAACACTAAGGGACTCTGGATAACAAAGTTTGCATATGACTGCAAACTGGGAGCCATTACTAAATCCCCAAATGATGTGGATATTCTACAAAAGGGCCTTACAGAAACAGATGCTTGGTGCCAGAGACATGGGCTGAAGCTCAATTCCAAGAAATATATAGTTATCCGCTTTGGGAAAAAACATGTACGCGTGAATTACCACATAGGTGGCAGTACACTAAACACCGAAAGTGTAATGAGTGATTTAGGGACACAGGTGGACAGTGGTCTTACCTTCGATAACCACATCGCCACAACAGTCAGGAAATCCTTCTTTGTGGCACACCTCATCACTAAGGGCTTTTCATCCAGAAAAAAGGAGGTCATTGTCCCACTGTACTCATCCCTCATTAGACCCATTATAGAATACAACATCCTGTTTGGTATGTACCTCTCAAGACATCTGCAACAGCTGTAAAGGCCGCAGGATTACCTCACTAAAAGAATCACAGACCTAAAGCAGATGCCCTTTGCTGACCATTTAAAAAAATTCCACCTATACTCTGTCACATATCGCCTACTCAGAGGCGATCTCTGCTTAACATACAAGGCCATGTCAAACCCAGATCTGTTGGACATGCTACATTTAAAGAAATCCCAATCCCTCAGAGACACATGCTCCAGGGATCTAAACCTTGTCATCACAATGAACAAAACTTGCTGGAGGGATAGGTTCCTGACCCAGAGGCTCCCCAGACTCTGTAATAGACTGCCCATACATGTCAAGCAGAGCACCTCTTTGGCCCTCTTCAAAAGCAGTCTTGATGATTGGATGGGAGATAGGAAATTCACCCCAGGGATTACGTCAGTTACCCTGCTAGACAGGGATCCAGGGAAGTAAATACTGTGGGAAGAAATAGCCAGGGAATTGTTATGGCTAGGCTTGTATAGCCAATAGCCTAGCACCAACCTATGAACCATATACAGAGGTCCTCCTTTTCTCAAAACATTATCCTTATTTTATAATGCATTGGTTTGATGCCTTCTAGCAAATTTGAAGTGGCTTGAAGAAAAGTTCTGTCTAGGGCAATAGCCCTGCAGGTAAAGTTTAATAACTCATGAAGCTGCATTACCTCAACTGCCGTAGCCTTATTGGACCCCAGAAACATCTGGATCATAGATTTGAGATGATCTAATTTGTCTTCTGAAGCTTCAAAGACTTTGACATAACATCCAACACCAAACTTAGAAATGTCAGTTTTTGCCAGGTGCCTCCAATTTAACCTCTGCTATTGGAACCCCCACAGTGGTACAAATATCCATAAATATTGCCATCTCTTCAGCAGCCCCAACTTGCCTTCCTCCTCTGTTGTCTAGGTAATGATTTGCTGATTGATTTGGTGCTCTTTGTAGCCCATACGAATGAATTGCTGTGCTGAATACCTCAAAGGTAGCACAAGATACTCAGCACCCCATTGGCATGGCCATGTCAAAATAAAGCTTCACTTCCAGCTGAAAACCTAAAGGAGGCCAGTCGTCTTGCCTGATTGGTGCAGGCGAAAGGCTGACTGAATATCTAACTTGCAAAGATATGGGTCACAGTATCTTGATATTGTTTGAACAGCTTGTTCCATTGATGAGTAGTGCACCTTAGCTTGCTCCTTGTCAAAGAAATCATTGTCAGATACACCGGCTGGGTGTTAAAGGTGATGGATCAGTCTAAATTCTCCCTCCTTCTTTTTGGGGACTAAGCCAATAGATGGCCAGGGGATTGCAAAAAAGGGGCCCAAAATTCTACCAGAAACTATTTATTTCTCAATTAGATCTAAAGTAATGTCTTGGTGTCCCTTAATCCTAACGTTCAGTAAGGAACTCAGCAGCTTTTAACATTAGAGTAATCTGCTAAAAAATGAACCAGTTTATCTAGATTGATTGAAGAGTGAGATTGACTGCCCCTAACCAGACCCCTTGATGTGTGGGCTCTTGAACCATGAAAAATACATTTTCCCCTAGACAGGTAACTCTGTGTTAAAGCCATGGTATTCTTCTGATATGGGCCTGGACTAGTAGAACTCAGGTGGCTTGACTTAGTCCAACATCTGGCAGATGGGTGCACTTTGTCATAATAAGAGCATAAGTGGGGAAAATTACAGGAAGGCCAAAGGCACTTGCCAGTGTTGAAAGCCAAACAGAACTTACCCTCTCTGGTGTCTAGTACAAGTATCACTCTCTAGTGTAGTAGGTCTATCAAGCATGGCACATAGCCAAATATTGGGATGCCTTTGGTTCCATTAGATCTATTGACAGTTTTCAGCTTCCTAAACTTCTGATCATAAGATGACCATGCTGAACCATCTTTAACATGATGTGCTTCTCTGATTGACAGAAAGTAGGCAAGCAATGATAACTGGGATCCTTTTCAGTAATAATTCCCGTAATATGACAAACCATAATGACTGTGTGTCACAATTCCTAGTTAATGTCATGGTCAAAGCTTTATTCCCCAATTCTGATAAGGCTGCCATTAAGTGTTTGCCCCAGGGTTATCAAGAGTCCATTATTCAATAGATGCCCTTAGTATTAACTAAATTGAATATGTCAACAAAGTCTCCTTTATGAATTTTATCATTAATGCTGTGTGTGACATGAGCAGTAATGACGAATCCCAGAATTGTATTTATTGGAAGGGTTTAAAACAGCCATGGGTGACCGAAAGTGGTAATGTTGAGATCAGAATCAACTGAAACAGGATCTTCCTCACCACTGTTAGGGACAGCTTCTGGCTGCTGCATTCACAAAGGTAAGAGAGACCCTTTCAGAGAAACTGTTAGCAAGTACAGGTATGGAACCAAAATTCCTTTGTAAAGCTATTATGTCAGATACTTTTGCCATGTGATCCTCTGGAAGAGAATTGATAAATTCATTAAGATGTTCCTCTGCTGGTCACAAACATTCAAATCCGATTCCCCAGATCTGTCATTACTTTCAGAACCAACCATGCCATCCATTAATGAAGCCAGGTCCTGCCCAGAGATTGCAATGTTTTTTCTAGTCCTTCTTCTAGGTTTCCTTAGAGGGTTGGACCCTGTCTCTGTCTTCTCTTCCTCCACTGGTAAGGTTAATTTCCTTCCCACAGAAACCTGATCTTGAGTCTGGACTGCTTCTAACTCCTGAAAAAAGACTTTGAGCCTCTTTTGTTATCCACTGCTACCTGTCTTTGATCATCTGTAGGGACAAGGGGCCTGCAATTCAATTACGAGGTTAAGGAAGATAAAAAAAATATATATATTAAATGAACTACCCTTAATACTTATTAAAACAAATAATCTGATGTTGTTAATCTTCTTTCCATTCATCACCGAATGGTTCAATTCCTAGCCCTCAGAACCGAGTCGGCCTTATTACCAAGCTCGTGCCAGCCAAAGAACTCTCGAGCTAAGTTTCTACCCAGAATGCCCTTCTCCCTGTTACCTCAGATCTCATTTGCCACATAGCTGTAAAGCTGCGTTTCAGCCAAGCTCTGAGCTAAGTGGAAGTTTATTTGATATTTGTGTATAAAAGTTTGCATGTCTTCCTTTTTTTATAAAGCGAATAATATTTCTAGTCTGTTTTCTTCCCTCAGACCTTGTTTTGTTCTTCTCTTATCTACCTGCTTTTACTGTTGGTAATCCTTCTAGTACCAGGGTTGGTACGGCCTTTCCTCCTTACCCTTGTGGTATTCCTTCAATACCATGGCTGGTATTTTTCCACTCTTTCCTGTAGCCTGTTAGGATTGTGTGTTACTAAGTGGTTTCTTTTTTCTCACACCTCTGTAGTGGTACAGTTGTGACTTTTTGAACAGTGTTTGGCTTATTTTTTTTTCTGACTGGTTATACTGTTGGCCTGTGTTTTTTTTCTATCAAGATGTTGGATAAGAAAGGTACTTCAGGCTTTAAAAATCGTGCTTCGTGTAAGGGCAAGTTACCTAATAGGGATTCTCGCAATGATTGTGTATACTGTTTGGGGTGCCACACCTTTCGGTGCAGCCTACTTGTGACATTTGTCAAAGTTTAAGTCAACACACTCTTAATGAGTGTAGAAATAAACTGGTACTTAAAGGGTTACTTAAGTCTTCCTTTTCAGACGCCTTTTCTGCAATGGAGGTCTCAACCCCTCCCGCTAAGGACAAAAAGAGGTCTCACTCAGTTCCCTCCTCACCATTGGGTGATCAGGGTCAGCCTGTCAAGCCAAAGGTCCCAAGGCTGTCTTCGGAGAATAAATATGCCTCTATGACTCCGTCTCCCTCGGCTCCGAGCATCACGTAACCTTAGACACCGGCATCAGTTTTGGCACCGGTCCTGCCTCCGTCACCGATTATAGACCTTACCATGCCTATTTCGACTTCGGCACCTGCAACCACTTTGGCTCAGGGCACACCTTCGATACCTTCGACACTAATTTTTTTGGAACAGACCATTTCAGCTCCGAGTGCCACTTCAGCACAGAGCATGCCCCCGACTAAACTAGATTTGACCCCATTACTCCCGGTCTTGAAAGTGGAGACTTCAGTGCTGGCAGAACTTACACCACGATGATCCATTTCTGGGCCAAGTGTATAGCCCGTTCATCAAATGTCCTGATTCCCCATCTGGAGTATCGACTAGATACACCAGGAGCCTGACGGAACACGATGTGGTGTGTCTTGTGAACCAGCTGTTGGTAGCCAGGGGGATACCCACACTTGCTAAGAACCTTTCCCATGCGGGACTTGGGTCATTTTCTCCATGGACTCCTCCTTACTCTCCTCCTTCGACCATTTCAGTTCTGAAGCCTTCTGCTCCAACATCCTCCTCAGAACCCATTTCCTTGGCACCGATAGTGCACCTCACTCCAGCTCTGAGTTTGTCCCTTTGGTCCTCAGTTCCTGCAGAACCAGTTCTTCCTCAATCTGGGGATTGGGGGCAGGTGCTTCGGCCCAGGGTTTGGAGCCATGTTTCTCCTTGGTTCCCTCCTCGGTGCCGATGGCTTGGTCTGCGCCGATCCTACTTGAGGCCTCATCCATGGGGGCGGGTTCATCGGAGCAGGGTGTGACCTCGATTCTGAGGTTGTCTTTCTTGGTTCTGGGTCCCCATCCCTCTTTAGGTGGACCTGCCTTCCACATGAAGGAGAGGGCTACCGCTTCTGGAAGCACTCCTGTGATGTCGGAACCCTAGTTTTCACCCCGTGAACTACAGCTGCCACAGACCCCCCCCGGAACACTGGGCAGAGAAGCCACAGGATACCCCTGTTCAGGGTGCATGTTCTTCCGAGTCCTCCTCAGAGACCCCCACTGAAGAGCCCCCTCAGAAGGGGATGTGCAAGAGGAAGCACATGGACTTACCTGAGAAATCTTTAATGGAAGACACAGATTACGATGATGGTGAAGGGTCCCCACGGTCACCTCCTGATGATGTCTCCTTCAGAGACATCCTGGAAATGCTAAAACAGAGAGGTGACTGGAAGCCCTCCAACCCTTCATCTGAGGTGTCCGTGTTCCTGCAGGCTTTTTGTGCCCGGCCTTCTACCTCTTGGGTGACCCCGCCCGCCAATGAACTCATCCAGCTCATCATGCAGCTCGTGTGGAAGAACCCTGATTCCATTGAGGTAATCCCTCGGAGATCTGACAAAATTCTTTCCCCTCCCGAAGAGAATCCACATTGGTACAAGGGGTTACCAGTTGATGCTATGGTGGTGGCGGCAGCCATAAAAAAAGGACTTGCCTGAGGAAAGTCCCGCTGTCCACCCAGCCAACAGGGAGTCCCGGGCAGTGGACAGACTTGGAAAGCAAGTTTTTGCATCAGGGACCTTTGCTATATGGTCTCTGAACTATATGGCACATTTTACGAGGCTCTAGAGAGACTAGATCTCCGAACTCTCTGTGACACTCGCAGGAGAGTTGTCTGACTAGGTCAGGGACAAAGTGGCCTCACAGCTTGCAACCCTGGAATCGATTTTCAACTCATCCATGAGGTTGCTTTCACATGCGACCGAAAGGGCGGCCAGAGCAGAGGGTTCGGGCATTGTAATGAGGCATCATGCCTGGATGCGCATTTGTGACCTCATGGATCCCTTCAAGTCTTCATTTTTGAATGCTGCCATCGAAGCATCATCCCTTTTCGGCCCCAAAGTGAAGGACACACTAGCCAGATGCGAGCATGATGAAAAGACCCTGTCTGCAGTAGGCCTATGGTTTTCCAGTCCTCAATGAACCTTCTCCAGGAACCAGAGCAGTGGGAAAATGTGGCACAAAAAATCTCAAGGTCCTTTCTGTACCACACATGGTGATGATACCAGCAGGGGCAGAGGGGGTAACAATTCTGGAAGACGTCCCTACAGAGGCAGAAGGGGTTCTTGTAATCAAGGCTCCAGGGACTCTTCCTCTGGGCAGCCTTACCAGCACTCCTGAGGAGCAGCCCTATTGTTTACCTCTGGAAGCAGACGGGGGTTGTTTCTCTCTGCACCAAACTGCCTGGCAGTCTGTTACCACCGATCACTGGGTGCAGAGTATCATCACCTGAGGTTACACCATTCCCCTTTCTTTTCAACCAAATCTTCTGAGAAAGCTTCCCGATATTCCACCCAGTCAAAGAGAAGCGGAAGCTTCAGAAATAATAAAGCTATTTCAAAAAAGAGTCATCCAACCAGTCCCACCAGACCAACGTGGATCTGGACTTTACTCAAGATTCTTTTTGGTGCCAAAAAAAGACAGGAGACTGGAGACCCATTTTGGATCTCAGCAGCTTAAACAAGTCTGTCACCCAAGCCAAATTCCAGATGGTCACGGTTCAGTCCATTCTCACTTTTTGAGAGAAGGCGATTGGATGTGCTTGATAGATCTCTGGGATGCATATTACCACTTCAAGATGGAAAAATGCTGCAGGAGTCTGCTTTCCTTCCGGCTGGGGGTCTTTCATTATCAATTTTTTGCCCTGCTGTTCGGACTCTCTGTGGTCCCCAGAGTATTCACAAAATGCTTAGCAGTGGTCACAGCTCACTTGAAACTACAAGGATTCCGGGTGTTTCCATATTTGGATGACTGGCTCCTCACTGCCCCCATCGAGCATCTTCTGGTAACAGCACTGCAGTACACTCTCTCTCTCTCTCTCTGGCAAAATTGTTGGGAATAATGATACTTTGGGAGAAATCAAACCTTACACATACACAACAAATAGAATTAATTGAACCAATGTTCAACACCCAGTCCAGTCTAGTATCACTCCCAAACATCAGCCAGCATTTGAGGCTCCAGCTCCGAGTGATACTCTGTCACAAAAAAGTTTCGGCAAGGGAAGTTCTTCAGGTCCTAGGTTCTATGGCAGCATCGATCCCAATAGTGCCTCTAGTGAAGCTTCATATGTGGATCCTGCAGTGGCTCCTCCTTTGTCAGTGGTTCTCAAACTGTCACCCCCTTCACTACCAGATCCGAATAACCAACTCCTGAAAACAAGACCTGCTTTGGTGGATGAGGCCAGGCACAGAACTTTGGAGTTGCCCATTTCAATCCCCTCAGCCCAGAGCCATTGTGATCATGGATGCTTCCCTGATTGGGTGGGATGGGGGCCATTTCCAGGGAAAGACAGTCCAAGGCACATGGTCCACCTCAGAGACCAACTGCATATCATTGTTCTGGAACTGAGAGCAGTGCTGTTAGCATTGCAGGCCTTTCATTTGGCTCTCCCTTCCGGGACAATTGCAATCCAGTCAGACAATATGTCTGTGGTCTGGTATATCAACAAGCAAGTAGGAACCAAGTCCCTACCCCCTGTGTTGAGAAGTCATGAGAATTTGGCAGTGGGCTGTAGCTTCCAACCACTTTCTAATAGCAACGCATATCTCAGGGAGCTCCAACGTAATTGCTGACAAACTGAGCAGATGCATCCTCCTGCCTCACAAGTGGTCCCTCAACCCCGAGGTGGCGGCAGAAATCTTCAGCCTTGCTGCGATCTTTTCGCCTCTCGGAATAACAAGTGCAGCAGTTATTTTGCCCTTCTTCCCCCAGAGGGGGAGTCCCCGAGGGACGTTCTAGTCCACGATTGGCCCATGGGACTTCTTTACACCTATCCTCCCATTCCCCTGATTCCACAATTTCTAAAGAAAGCTCTTCAGTTGAGATGCAAGGTGATCCTCATAGCTCCGATCTGGCATCGACAAGTTTGGTTCCCCTTCCTTCAGCCTCACCTAGTATACCGGCCGTGGATTCTGAACCCTCTTCCAGATCTGATTACTCACCCCCAAGGGTTGAGGCACCCAAATCTGTCCAGTCTCAAGCTGACAGCTTGGTTTCTCCACTTCCATTAGTTGCCAGGCAAGCTAATCTCTCCTCACCTGTTCGAGACATCATCTTGGCCTCTCATAAACCATCCACCACAAAACTATATCAGGATAAATGGAAAAGGTTCTCCATCTGGTCTAAGGATAACATGCTAGACCATTATTCGGCTCCAATAACTTCTTTACTTGGCTAAGTTTTTTGATAATGGAGCCTCTGCCTCTACTGTATGAGTATTCCTAGTGGCAATTTCTAATTTCCACAGTGGTATAGACGGCACCCCTCTTTACATCTATGCAAGGTCTTCCTGAAGGGAACCGCTCATATCAGGCCTCCTATCAGACAGCCTATGGAACCATGGAAACTCACTTTGGTCCTTCAGTCTTTGACTAAAAAACCTTTTGAACCTGCTGCAAAGTGTGACCTAATGTTTTTGTCTTGGAAATGTCTGCCAGAAGGGTCTCGGAGCTGCAGGCATTGTGTATCAAGAGGCCCTATCTGGTCTTCCATAAAGACAGAGTATCACTTCAGATGAACCCATCCTTCCTTCTCAAAGTTGTTTCTGAATTCTCCATTGATCTACCAGTGTTCTTTCCAAATTTTTCCAATAGAGGAGAGTACTGCCTTCACTCCTTGGATGTACATAGGCAACTGAGATTTTATCTAGACAGGACTAAACCTATCCATAAGTCTGAACAGCTTTTCATTTCTTTTTCTGGGCCCAGAGTGGGAGAGGCTGTTTCTAAGGTTACATTATCGAAATGGCTAAGGGACTGCATACGTTTCATCTATTCCCTTAGTAACGAACTTATGCCAAAAGTTAAAGCTCACTCCACTTGATCTATGGCAACATCTATAGCTTTTCATTCCAGAGCTTCCATGGCTGACATCTGCGCAGCAGCTACTTGGGCTAAGCCTCATACCTTTATCAATCATTACAAATTGGACTTGGTCTCCAGAGGGAGAGCTGACTTCGGCTCAATGGTACTCCGGAATGTTCTTCCATAAGGGCCGCCCGTGGACCTCATGGTAGCTTGGGATTCTGTCCCATCAGTGATGAATGGAAAGAAGATTAACAACATCAGATAAAGAAGTTATGTCTTACCATAATGTCCCATCTGTGTTGTTCATCTTCTTTCATTCATCACTTCCCACCCTCCTTCCCCCTCCAAAGGCTCCAGGGGGATGCTTTGGGTCCAGGTGGTGTCCTATGGTATTTGCACAGAAGTGGCCGCGGCTTTACTTCTCTTTCTCTAGCAAACTCGATCTGAGGGAACAGGGAGAAGGGCATTCTGGGTAGAAACTTGGCTCGAGAGTTTATTGGCTGGCGTGAGCTTGGTAATAAGGCTGACTCGGTTCCAAGGGCTCAGAACCGAACCCATCAATGATGAATGAAAGAAGATGAACAACACAGATGGAGTGTTATGGTAAAACATAACTTCTCTTTTAGTTAAATCTTATTACTAACATTTAAAACATTAGCCTAATGTATTACTTATGTAAATATTAATTCATTGTTATATAATTTTTTTTTTTACATATACCATACATATGAAAACTTTTTACCATATGGGACAATACCCAACTAATGTTAACAGCAGACAAATGAGTAAAGAACATCACTTAATAGAAGCAGTCACTAACTCCAACAGATGGTGTCATGACTCCATTCAAGTGCTGGGTACATTGCTGCTGCGAGACTTCTAGAATGCTATCAGAAGATGTCTTGACAGGATGTCTCCCCGACCAGCAATTGAAGCAATAAAAAAATGTGTGTGTGTGTGTATCTATATATATATATATATATATATATATATATATATATATATATATATATATATTTATTATCTTATTTTACATTTCTTGACCGGGATAGTCCCACTGAATACTTTTCCATTTTCAGCGGAGGCCCAGGGAAAAAAGCTCCATACATACATACAGGCAAACTGTTACATTAAACAAGTTAAAGCACTGTCACAGATACAATACATAGGATAAAAGTCATTTATATATATATATATATATATATATATATATATATATATATATATATATATATATATATATATATATATATATATATATATATATATATATATATAATATGTGTGTGTGTGTGTGTGTGTGTCATACCTCTCATCCTGAAAACATCAAAAATCTGGACAAAGGCCCATGAAAAATAGGTACAAATCTGTATGCTGATTAACATAAAATTTACATACGCAATTATGTAACCCTACCCACTCCAATGGAATTGTGGGGTACCAAGCTTCAAACGCAAACTGAAAAACAGACAACCAAAATATGGCCTCAGCATCTCCCTGCAACCATTCCAAAATCCCACTGGCTATTTTGCCCCATTTACAATGAACACTGTAATGTGCATATTGCTTTACTTCTTCTATGATTATATGGATTTCATTTAAAACATTTATTTTACATAGTACAGCACTAACACTAATAAACATCTGCTAAACGAAGAATATAGTCTCAGAATGAAAATAGACTTAGAATTAAAACTTCTCTGTCCTTGAAATTCACATTCATTGAAACCCACATTGGGGGGACAAAGGCACAAAACCAGGGGCACATTTTAAACCTTGCTTGTATAGTCTTAGAAAGTTGCTAGAATAAAATGTTGTGTTACCATAGTTTCCTGAAAGATAGGAAGACTGAAACTTAAATAGCTATCATTATTTAGTGAATACAGTTCTCACTGATTTGCCAGAAAACCACAAATTTTATTTTATTTTTATTTAACATTTGTTTACTGGAAAAGTCCAACATGGAACAAAGCCAATTTTCAGCAGAGGCCCAGAGAGAAATGCTCCAGACATATGTCTTTGTATCATGGGAGGAAACTGAAGCACCCACAGGAAACCCACACAAACACAGGGAGGATATGCAGACTCCACACAGAAGGCAATTCAGCTAAGAATTGAACCAGAGAACCTCTTGCTGTGAGGCAACAATGCTACCACCCAAATTTTAAGAGGAGGAGACCAAAAGTATGAGCCAAACATTAAACATTCCAGACATACTGTGAAATTTGTACAGTCTGAGTAACCCTAACCACCAGGTATACCTAACTGGGACATTTTCACACACCCCTTAAATTGATCAAATGCACATAAACAGTACAATAATGCTGTAATTGGATCAAAACATAATTACAGTACAATTACATGCCCAATGAATAACACTGTTTCTACTCTGGAACTATATGAGCAAGACTTGTTTGCTTCTAAATACAACAGTAGTGTTATGCAAGACTGGCTCGCTTCTAAATACAACAGAGAGTTTACCTTAAGTAAGTAAGCAAGATCACAGCCCAAATGAAAAATAACGGGCCATCAGCATAATAGTTTACACACACCTTAACTTGATCAAATGCACATAACCAGTACAATTCCACACCCAACGAATAATGCTGCAATTGGATCAAAACATAATTACAGTACAATTCCGTGCCTGATGAATACTGCTGTTTTTTTCTCTGGAATATAGGAGTGAGACTTGTGTGCTTCTAAATACAACAGTAGTGTTATGCGAGACTGGCTCACTTCTAAATGCAACAGAGTTTACCTTAAGTATGTCAAGATCCCAGCCCAAATGAAAAATAAGGGACGGACCATCCATCACCATAGTAGTTTACACATGCCTTAACTGGATCAAATGCACATAAACAGTACAATTCTGCACCCAATGAATAATGCTGCAATTGGATCAAAACATAATTACAGTACAATTCCATGCCTGATGAATGCCGCTGTTTCTTCTCTGGAATATAGGAGCGAGACTTGTGTGCTTCTAAATACAACAATAGTGTTATGCGAGACTGGCTCGCTTCTAAATACAACAGAGTTTACCTTAAGTATGGCAAGATCACAGCCCAAATAAAAAATAAGGGACGGACCATCCATCACCATAGTAGTTTACACATGCCTTAACTGGATCAAATGCACATAAACAGTACAATTCTGCGCCCAATGAATAATGCTGCAATTGGATCAAAACATAGTTACAGTACAATTCCGTGCCCAATGAATACCGCTGGTTCTACTCTGGAACTATATGAGGGAGACTTGTGTGCTTCTAAATACAGCAGTAGCATTATGGAAGACTGGCTCACTTCTAAATACAACAGAGTTTACCTTAAGTAAGTAAGGCAAGATCACAGCCTAAATGAAAAATAACGGACCATTTCAGCATAATAACGAGCAAGACTTGTGTAAGTAAGTATGGCAAGATCACAGCCCAAATGAAAAATAACGGACCATCACAGCATAATAGTGTAGTCTATAAATACGTTATTTACAAAGTGCAGCCTTTAATTTGCCAGCAGCAAGCACAGCCACAAGAACGAATACTCGAATAATGGACCTGTTCTAATAAATGCAGCAGCACAATCATAGTGTATAAAGTTAAATAGTAGTAAAAATGCAGCTAGCTACACATGTTATTTACAAAGTACAGTCTCTCCAGTCTCATTTGCAGCAGCACAAGAATGTTCAGGTGTATTAATAAATGCAGCAGTACAAGAACGTTAAAATGCAGCACATTACCTAAAAAGCTGGAGCTGGGGAAACGGACGTTATTTACTGCGCCCATAAAGTGAATCAGTCAAGTGGCGAGTCATCAGCCAGTCCAACAGGCTGGCAGGCTACTCACGATGCTGACGTCATCGCGCACACCTCTGCAGGTAATGATGTCAGCAGAAAAAAAAATAATAAAAAAAAAAGCCAGGAAATTTGGGAATAAAAGGGGCCACTCGGGAGTTCGTGGCACCCCATTATTTGGACCTCAAAACTGGTAAATGCCGAGGAATTTGGTACATTTGAGAGGTATGGTGTGTGTGTGTGTGTGTGTGTGTGTGTGTGTGTGTGTGTGTGTGTGTGTGTGTGTGTGTGTTTCTGTCTGTGTGTGTCTGTGTGTGTGTGTGTGTGTATCTGTGTATCTGTGTTCTCTGTACATGCAGCTCCTGGAGAGCTAGTCATGTGAATGACAAAATAGGGACAGATTTTAACTATTGCTCTTATAATCTTAAAACATGTCACAATAAAAGGTTTTGCATCAGCATGAATTTCCTAAAGGATATAAAGTATGAAACGTAAATGTGAGTCATTAGTGTATTTTATCCTCAGCGATTTGCAAGAAACCACAGATTTTGAGGATCAGAACAAAAATATGAAGCAAAAATCTGGACATTCTGCAAAAAACAGAACAGTCAATAGGTATGTTCAGTGACCAACCAAATAGCCCAACTCACATGCCAAAGTGCAGTCACACCAAAATATACATCAGCCATTTCCCACAAGAAAGTATCCCTATACTGCATACCTTCACGTGTTGTTAGCATACAGCAAAACTGTTGAACCACTCCTCCAAACCTGCACTCAAACATGGCCAAACAAACTTCCAGCCCCATAGCACTAGAACTGGACAAAGTCACAGTCAAAGGAAAACTTAGTGTCATTTAGAAACACACGTGCAGCCTAAATGAAATTTTGTGCATCAGCTCAATTCTTGAGATTAGAAAGGAAAGTGAAACAACACATACAAGTAGAGGAATAAACATAACTAATAAATACAGTACTACTCCCAGCAGAAGCAAGAAAGAGTAGAGACATTTACCAGCACTCATATATGAAAAGAATACCCTTCCCCAAGTTAAATTAACTACCCTATTTAAAGTAAAACAAAACACACTACAGATTCAAATGCCTAAATTATTTGTTGAATATTTCACTTGAGTGAGTTAAACAATACTGACTATAGATATAATAAATAAATATTGCACTTACTTGGAATATATTTAAGTATATATTGCACAAATAAATAAAAATTGACTTATTATGTGTTCAGACCCCTGGGACTAGTGCCCGAGTTCAGAAGTCTAATCACTGTAGAGTAGAAACTGTTGCTGAATCTTGCAGTCCTGCAGCGGATGCTGCGATATCTCCTGCCCGATGCCAAATGCTTAAACAATCCATAGACAGGATGCATTGTGTCCTGTATTATTTTGGTGGCCTTTCAGATGCTTCTTACAGAATAAAGACAAGAGTACCAGCGGGGAGGGCAGGCAAACCTACACAGTAAATCCCTCCAGCTGCCAGCCTTAGCCTCAAAACACCTCTGTATCTCACACTCAGCCAACTGGACATTGTCTGTCGCTCATCCACTTTCAGCACCAGCCACCATCAGGAAACAAATTAACATAACAGCAAAAATCAGGGACACTACCCAAGCCATCAGTATATGAAATTAAGAAATGGCAGGAAGAATCAATGTTTCTGAATATCCACTGTCAACCATGACACTGACAGCTGAGAGATACACTGAATGAATTCTCACAGGAATGCCAACCCTGGTCCTCACAGGAGCCTCCATTCCAACACCCCCAACCCATTCAGTGATTCACCAACAAATCTGCAACTATCCGAATATTTCCTTATCCTTTTTATTTATTTATTTTTAATTAGCCCACACTTAATGAATAGAGAGCAAACCAACTACATTTAGGAGCTACCCGAGTGGTCACTGACAGTCGGCTTCATGATTCCTGCTGCCAGCACATGTACATGCTGGGAATGAACAGTCTGGATCCTGTGAGCCACTGCTGAGAAAGTTTGAGAAACTTGTGACACTCACTTTAAATAGCCTCAGCCTGTCATTCTTCCCCTGCAGAACTTGCGGACAACCAGGTTTATTGCTATGCTGAGTAGAATCAGCAACAAGCTGAAAAAGAAAAGTTTATGTAAAACATTGTAAATATGTTTCTGTAAGACATTGTAAATATGTTTGGAGTGGGTTTGAAAATCAGTATTATCTTAATGCCAATGTCATTTAAATGTACTGTATGCATTACTTTTTACATCAATATTCATGGGCTTAGTTCTCAGAGGCATCCAAATGTGTTGTGCCCTAGATATGCTAAATTGATAGAAGTCAGCATTATGGACTCTTTTCATATTTGTGGTTTTGGACATTTATTCATATGAAACCATGCATCATTTTAAACCATTGTCTTTTACATGTAGGCTATCAGGTAGCAGTCACATGTTGCAAGTATGCAGATCATTGTGGAGTATGAAAGAAGATGCTTAAGATATGCTCAACACTTGTCTGGGGTTTTACTAGTGTGTCTGTATCATCTTCAGAGATCAAGTTCTATCAGATGTTCATCGCCATGTTGGAAGGAAATCATGTTGGCAGCTAATGCGTCCTGACTCAGAATATGTCAGGATCAGGTCATGCATACATTTCCTTAATTTATTTAATTATCTTTGTATTATAGTGACACCTTTATTTTCATGAACACAAGTATTATCAAAACTACCCTCTTAAACAAGACTGAATTCTCTATACATTCCCAAAATAAAACTATTATTGAGATTGTATCCTGTACAAAATTACTAGCCATCATCTTAGATGAACATCTAACTTTTGACCTGCATGTGCACAATAGTATCAAAAAAACACATACAAATTGGGTATCCCATATAAACATAGGCACTTTCTTAGCCACTCTACAAAACCAACTCTTGCCTCAATATTTCTCCTACCTTCTCTCCTGTATGGTGCTCCCCTCCTCACCAATATCCAGTCCTTCCTGAAAACCAAGCACAAGATCTGCTACAATAAAATTGCCAAGTTGGCAACTAATGCAAAATATCCTTCTCATCACTGCTCCTCCTTACACTTATTGAATTGGCTTGAACTCCCACAATACCTAACATACTTACAGTAAAGTACACCATACAAAATCATCTACAAACCATCAGATTGCCCAGTCCTTACCTCTATACTTACTCACTGTCACCCAAATAGACCTCTCAGATCTCAGAACCAGCTTTGCCTGCAAGTAGAAAAAACAAACATTTCCGCTACTCAAATGCTGTACTTCTTCTCGACTGCAAAACAGTGGAATGCACTCCCATTAGCAATAAGGACCATCAACAATGTCTGTTCATTCAAAAAGTCTTTACGACAACACCTCTCCACTCTATGACACTGTACATGCTCCAGTGTGGCACCTCCCATAATTTGATTCCATAGAGTCTCTACTACTGTCCCCTTATTAACAATCCCCTTACAAGCTAGACTTGACTACCATTTTGACTTTATGTATATGATATGGGGTCTATAATAATGCTCAAAGATGTTCCGCTGAACACCTCTTCATCGACATGTAAGAACCGACCTCACTAAACTGCAAACGTTCAAAACAGTGATTTCTTTCCCTGGGAAAGAAATAGCTTGCACTAAAAACACATACACACAATTTCAAACCTAACAAACTGAGGGGGGGGGGCTTTGCCCCCAGACACCTCAATGTGGGGGGCTGTGCCCTCACACACCACCTAACTAAATATAACAACTCTGAGATCAGACTACAGTGGGGTAAAGGGCAATCTCAGACTTGGGTCAAGTGATATTTTTCCCTGGGAAAAAAATCTCTGACCTGAGCCTTCGCTATTTTCAGATTTCAGTCTATATGTGTCGCGAAATGGCATTTGCTGCAGTGCTGTTTTGCTGATCTAATATAGACTCATGATATGCACACCTTACTTTTACATTTGACTTATATTATTGAAATTTCCTCTCATGCCTTAAATCCAGCAGAGCATTTAAAGTATCAATATGTTTTGTATTATACCAAACTGTGGCACCTTATAGGTCATGCAACACTATCTCTTATTTTATACCATGACTAATGTAGTTGCTAATAATGACCTGTACTATACTGTAATTAAGGTAGTTGCTAATAACTAGCTTCTACCCTTATTCAGCTGTAACTGCATAATTTATACTATATTGCAGTTAATGTAGTTAACTTTTGCTGTGTTTAACTGTTAATGAAAATTCTCTAATGTTTGTAATAGTGATCTATGAATTTCTTTATCAAACTGCTATTCAATAGTTTCTATTGCATTTTAGTTTTTATGTGAAGCTTTTCTCCCGGGCCTCCATTGAAAATGGGCTTGTTATGGCCCACTGGATCATCCAAGTAAACAAATGCGAATAAATAAATAAATAATAGACAATCAAGATGTTTCTGTGATGGAAAGCAGACATTTTGAGTTTCACTTGTTTAAGTAAAACAAGTTATTTTTGGAAGTTTGATGTACATCATTTTTGTTTACATATGATAGTCTGATATCTGAAATAAGGTTCTTCTTTCATTAGGTTGCTTTTGGGCATTTTGTATTTATTTTTGTCTGCTCAAAGGGAACAGTGTGACTTAAAGGTATTTTATATCAAAATAATGAACTGAAATCAGTCTGTACTTTCTATGTGTGAAGGCTATTAACAGTAGCAAAAATTGTTGTTCATCAGAATTAAATTAACTTAGGTATAGTTTAACATTTATTTTAAATTGTGGTGTAGTAAAGCAAAGGTGAATGGTGTGGTCTACAGGCAGTATTCGCAATCCTGGGCTTTGCAATTACATAGCTGTGATCTGCGAAGAGTGGCACTATGTGGATATGCAAATCTCAGACGTCAACATGCAAACAAAGATGTGAAGGAGTTGCTGTAAACCCTCCCCCCATCCCAATTGCAAAAGCATAACATGCTTAACACATACGTGATAGGGGACAGCTACAATGCTGTTAAGGGGCTTTACACATATGTGTGTGAGTTTGATTTATAGACGTGACTCTATAATGAGCTAATTTGCATACTACTCGTGTAAATAGCCCTAAACTTACATCAGTAAGCAGCAGTTTTCAATAAAAAATAAGGAAGTGTGAGGGGAGATCAGTTTGTGCTTCTGCATACCTGGATATTTTTACTGAAAGGATCGCTTGGGTGAATATTTCATTTTGATGCTTGTACATACTTGTACATATTACAGAAGGGGGTCACTTGGGAAATATTTCATTTTGGTTCTTGTGTATACTAGGAAATATTAATGCTTGGGGAAGTGCATACCTGGACATTTTACTTAATGGGTCGCTTAGCTGAATGTTTAATTTTGATGCTGGAGCATACCTGGATATACTCCTGAAGGGGTTGCTTGATGAAATAATTAATTTGTGTGTCAGGAAAGTCCTTGTGCATACTTGGACAAACAAGCTTATGGACTGCAACTCCAATATTAAAGGTAAAGCATCACTTTTAACAACAAGTGCATACTGCAGGGATGCCGGATTATGAATTGCATTCATTAGCATACTGTGCTTTTTATTTCTCATTTGCATGTCATTATTTTTAAGACCTTTTGCATTGCCATAAATGGCCTCTGTGAATCTCACCTTTGCTATGTTCATTTGTAAGCATTAAGAATACCGCTATGGCATTTGCACAAGAGACTGTGAATACTGGCCTACATTTATAATGCAGTGATAATAACTGGAGTCACATCTACCATTACAGCTTCCTTCGTTATGATGCAGAGTAAGAGTTTGCTGGATATAGCTAACAAAACAAATATTGCATAGCAGAGAAGCAATATTTGTTTCAAAATGTAAAGAGCTCATTGTTTGTTGTGACTGATTGTGTGTACAGTCCTGTCTTCTTGTGTCTTTAGTGCTGAATTACTTTAAATATATATATTTATATCCCTCCCACCCACAATTACCTCCGTACCATCATGCACCCACTTCAAAGCTTTACTAAAAGCGCACCTAAAAACATGCTGGCTATACCCTTGCAACTCCCACTCTAATATCACCCACCCCATCCAACCACTACCTTTCTTTCCACTCCACTAACTACCTTGATTATAGCAAGCTGAGATGCTCATAAGCCTAGTACTTGTACAGCAGGAACTTCTTATTTTAACATTTGTTAATGTCTGTTATGTACTTCACAGATAAAGATTCTAGTTGTCTACTGATGTACTATGTTCTTCTTCTATTAATATATTGTAAGTAATTGCTATGTAAATTGTTAATCGCTACGTAATCCAATGTAACTACTGTCTGTTTATTTTAACTGTGGAGCTTTTCTCCCCGGGCCTCCACTGAAAATGGACTTACGTCCAGTCGGACACTCCCGGTCAACAAATATAAATAAATAAATATATATTTTTTTTTATTAAAGGGCAGATATGTACACAGAACATGATAACAATGTAAACAGTTGGGAATATAATTAGAACATATGCCAAGTGCAATCACACTATTAGTTTTATTAGTAATTATGCTATTATTAATGAAACAGGATAAACTGCAGTAAGACATCTTGACAACAAAACAAATACCTCATGTAGCAATGTAAATAGGATAAAAAAGGATTAAAAAAAACTATTTCGTTATCATTTGCTATAAGAATTTTTGTGTTGCCTTCCAGTCAATAAAATGCTTCCTGAATTCCTAAATTTATCATACATATTGAAAATGTAGCTATTTGTTTGACTTGTGGAAATGAAGACATGGGTAATTTCCATGGTTTTTTTTTTGGCTTTGTTTGCCCTCCTATTAGAAATTATAGGAGTTTATTAGTAGCAGGCTTCAATCTCTTAATATTGTCTAAAGCACTGACTTGTCAACAAGCAATTTCAGGTTACCATATTAATGTGGACCATAAAGAAAAACAGAACCTGTTGATTAGATTCACTGCATTTATTGCAGTAGGACTGACTGCAATTTATTTAGCTCTTTATTAGTCTTCTCGTCAATGTCTTTAAGCAGGGTCAGTACTTTTATTTTATGTCTGTTGATTGTGGCATTAACTTTCATATAGCATGTAGAGTACATATTTCTTTTTCTGTTGTACTAATGAATAGTTATAGCCACAGATACAATGTCTTGCTTGTTGTTACAGCTGGCTGAATCTTTTTCCCTTTGCTTTAATGCAAACTTCTACATTGGGAGTTATGGACTTTATTAAGTTAATTAACAGTTAAATACTTAATTCTTTGAAGTATTTGTACTTGATTATATACTTCAATATAACTTGGTTTAGGTTTTTGTGCTGCAATTCATATATCTCTGTTTGTTAGCCTTTTCAGCCCAGGAGCACTGTCTTGTTAAGTGACTTGCTTAGACTCTCACAGTAGGCAAATGGAATCTTGAGAGAATAAGTCCCTGACTACAGGAAGCAGTCTGTTAGCAGCTCAATGCCTTAATCCTCTGTACTAACTCCAGTCAGTGCTTTGTGTTAACTGCCCAAACCTCCATTGTCGGCTTGTCAGTGTGGACTACTGGGAAGTGTGTAAGGGCAGAGTAAATCTCAATTGAAGTAGTTAAAATGGTTCTTCAGTTTATTTATTTTTTACCTGTAATATGGAAACCTGCAAGACAGTCTACACAGTTATCACTTGAACCATCCATTGTGAACCCATCAGGTCAGTCTCCCTTCCTCCATGCTTATTAAGTAGCGATGTAGAATTCAGTCCATACCTCTCAACCGTCCAGATTTTCACAGAATTTCCAGATTTGTGCCTCCGTTCCTCATAAAATTTGTGATTTCCTGATAAATCGCTGAAGACTGAAGCCACTAAATAATAACATTTATTTTAGTTTCAGACTTTATATGCTTCAGAAAATGCATGCTAACACAAATCATGTTATTCTAGAAACTTTCTAAGTTTATAAGAGCAACATTGAATATCTCTCACATTTTTAGGCATTTATCTACCCATCATTTTAGTTTTTGTCCAGATTTATTGTCCTAAGAGTTTGAGAGGTATGATTGCATCTTTTATCTGGACTGCATACATCTTTATTCCTTCGCAGTCATTCGGAATTGAAGTAAAAACTGTACTGAATTGTAATCATTTTTTCAGATTAAAACCCTATATTTTCAATCTGGTTACAGCAGGACCCACTTCTTATACTCTGTCTACATCACTGTGCAGTTTCCTTTTGAGAAAGTGATTGGAATTTATTTTTGGAAATTAAAGTATACAATGATATTGCTATGATTTAGGATAACCAGTTACAAACTCTGCATTATGTGTTTTGAATGAAACACATTGTTCTAAAATGCATTTGATATAAATGTATGATGATTATCAAAGGCCCTGTATCCATCATTTATGTCAATCGTCCCCTTGCTGCCCTTTTTAATGTATTGATCTGAAAGGTGTCTGTACCACCAGGAACAAGGACACTCCTGCTGGAACTCCATTATTAAGTGTACCATTTCAACCACACATGTATTCTCACACCACTTGTCCTTACCTGATTCTTTTATCTCTGTATTTTACAGGTTCATAGGTACTTATTAGGCTATTTGCGAGGATCTTACATTCCAACAGTTTTTAGCCATTATGCTTTGCATGAAAACAACCCAGAGACAGGCTGAACAAGGATATGTTGGGACAATTACATATCTCCTCTATACATGAAGGACGGGGTGCTAAAGGAGGTGAACCTATGGTTACCCAACTATTCATCCAATCACATGTGTATAAAGTGAGAGAAGTACTGTACTTTATTTGGAGTGGAAGATGGTTCCATTGAAGCACTATTCTCTGTGATATAAACCTGTCCTTCCAACACATTCTGTTTATTTTGCAAAAGAGATTGCAATCACTTGAATGGGTATGCATGATACCATAGGACTTGCAAAAGTGTAATAGGTCTGACAGAGAGGGGTCTGTTGAAACTTGATAAACCTCTCAGTAGTCTACATGATACTGCGAAAAGGGGCAAGGCTTTGGGATGGCCTGCATAGCTTTTATGATTTAGGCCCTTGATTTTTTTTTGTGAGAAGACACTGTTGTCATTTCAGTTGTGACAAGTGTTTAGGTAGGTACATACTGAAAGGGGTAGTATACTCAATGATCAGTGTAGCAAGTGCCAAGTACAGTGGAACATTTTTATAAATCATAGGGTAGTAGGCACTAAGATGAGAATTAAAAATGATTTCTGACAAGCTGTTCATATCCAGCCAAAGCTATATGTCTAATTTGGCAAATCTGTTCTTGTAGCTTTCCCAGTTAGCATTATGTTGCCATGATTTGTACAACATAGCCAGTTGTTTCAGTTATCTTAAGAATGTTATTTTTTTCTTCTGACTGAGGCC
The DNA here is from genome assembly GCF_019279795.1 of Protopterus annectens. Taxonomy (NCBI): domain Eukaryota; kingdom Metazoa; phylum Chordata; order Ceratodontiformes; family Protopteridae; genus Protopterus; species Protopterus annectens. The sequence goes on from NC_056744.1 coordinate 1,029,286,110, forward strand.
AGCATTACTTTTTGACCATTCAGTCTTAACATATTGTATTTCTTGTACATATTCACTTGTGCAATATGACATACAGTATGACAGAGAATTATTTGCTGCATCTGTTTTTGAAAGTAAATAATTAAAATGAGAATGCTAAATGTCTGAGATGAAACCTTTACACATATGAACCTATAGTAGAAAATGTAGACTTTTAGTAATTTGCAATATAGTCATTTTATAATGCCACTCAGTAAATGCGACTGTTGTTTTTCAGCTCTTTGATCAAATCATTTGAAAATAAAATTTAGGTTTGCTGTAAAAAAGCACTTCCTGAGGCACCATGTTAACATATCACAAGTTTTAGGAGATAATAAAAACTAAATACATTAGCTGTGCTCTGATTTCATTTGGTGAACACAGCTTTGTAACCTCGTTACTTGTTAATAAATTTTATTTTCTAGTGTTCAGTCATGTCTTACAAACAGGATAGTGTAATTTTCAGCTTCAGAACAATGAATTTATTTGCATCTTGAAAGAGAATTTACAATCTCATTAAAAAGTCATATCTGACCCCTGAAAGAACAGAAATTAAGGGCATGATGCTTGTGCTATACCCAGACAAGTGCTTCTTTAGTGATAAAGTATCAAACACTTGTTTATTAAAAAGCATATATTTCTTTGTAGATGGTATCAGAGCCTTAGGAAAAAGCTGGCTATGAAGTACCATGCATCAGATATTAGTACTTTCATAATATCCACTTACTATGAGGATTTGCTAAAAAAAAGTATATTGCAGGTATTATACTCTGCAGTAATGTCATTTGCAAATGGATAACCTTCAACTACTGCTGTGTTATAGATAAGTGAAATCTGCAGAACTAGCAATCCATAAGGAGGAGCATTGACTTTTAGTAATAAAACAAGAATTGAATAGCTTCATAGGATGATACTAGGCCATTGGCCCAGAGGCCCTCATAAGCCTAGCCAAGAATTTCTCCCATATTCCATCAAATTCAACACCTGTGTCCCCTGTCCAGTAGGGACACAGGTGGAATCCCAGGGGTGTATTTTCTGTTTCCCATCCAGTCATCTAGGTACCTCTAAAGAGGGCTAGAGAGGTACTCTGCTTGACATGGAGAGGGAGTCTATTCCACAGATGGGGGAGTCTATGGGACACAAATCTATCCCTCCAACAAGTTCTATTAATGTCACAGACCAGATTAAGACCTTGCGTGTGGGTAGCATGAGTGGAGTTTGACTTTCGGATATGCAGCAACTCCATCAAGGTTGGGTCTGAGATGGCCTTGTATGCCAGACACAGGTCATCTTTGAGCAGTTTGTATGAGATTGAATAGAGGGACAGGGCTTTTAGCCTGTCTGTATAAGACAGGTGTTTGAGACACTGGATTTTCCTGGTCAGGAACCTCTGTGGTCTCTCCAGCTGCTGGATGTGCTTGGCAAGTTACATGTCATTGTACTCAATAATTGGTCTGATAAGGGAGGAGTACAGGGATGTTATGACGACCTTGTTCCTGGAAGAAATACCCTTATTTATGAGGTGGGACATGTAGAAAGTCTTCTATACAACAGAGGTGATGTGGTGGTCAAAAGTCAGGTTGCTATCATCCTGGGTGCCCAAGTCCCTAACAACTGATTGCATGCTTAGAACATTGTTATTAATGTAATAATTAGTGGGGATGCCATTTTTCCCAAAGGGGATAATGATACATTTCCTGGCATTCAGTTTGAGGCCATGCTTCTGGCACCAGTCATTAGTTTGGGTAAGGCCCTCTTGGAGGATATTCATATCACTAGAGGAATTAAGACAGCACCCAGCTTGCAGTCATCTGCAAACTTGGTCAGCCACAGACCACTGGTTTTGGCTTCCACCTCAGAAAAGTGTATCCCAAACAGTAGAGGCCCCAAGACCGATCCTTGAGGTATACCTCTGTTTATGGGTCTACTACTAGAGGTGGCTTCCCCTATTTTCACTGAGTGGGTTCTGATAGTGAGCCAGTTAGTTACCCATCTGGTAACATACTGGTTGATGCCTAGCTGGGAGAGTTTATCTATTATGCCTGAGTGAGGAATAGTGTCGAAGGCTTTGGCTAGGTCAAGGTAGGTGGTGTGCACTGTTTTCCCCTAGTCCATGGCTTTGGTGACTGTTTCGAAGAAGTTGAACAAGTTTAGTAGGCACGATCTCCCTTTGATAAGCCAAACTGTGTGGTATCAAGCGTTTGGAGGTTGCCAATGTCCTTGTTTATAAGGTCCATAATAAGGCATTCCATGGCCTTGCAAATCAGGCTAGTTAGGCTAATGGTCCTGTAATTCCCTGGGTCAATGGATGCTCCATCTTTGTGTAGAGGGATAACAGTGGCTGTCCTCCATTCAGCTGGGATGAAGCAGGTGCTCAGGCTTTGGTTGAATAGGGTGCCTAAAGGAGCTGAGAGCTTATGCCTGAGTTCATAGGATACAGCCAGGGATGTTATTGGGTCCCATGGAGACTGTATTTTTTGCCTTTGAGAGGGCATTAAAGATCTGCTCCCTGGTGGTGAGGGGAGGGGGGCAGGTGCTGGGTATGTCCAGGTTTACTGATGTGGAGGACGGGGGAGTGACGTTTTCACTGGACCTGTCTGCCAACAGGTGGACTATATCTGTGGTATTTGTGTATGTTATGTAATTGACCACCAGTTCAGAGCAGATTTGGGTGTTACCTTTGTGATTGCAGACATATGTGAAGAAGGCCTTGTGGTTGTCCTTAGTGGATGTGGCCAATTTGGACTTGAATTTAGCCTTAGAGGATTTCACCCGTGACGTTATTTGCTTGTTCAGACAAAGGAGAGATTGCTTCCAGCTTGCGTCTGCTCCTTGTTGGTCTTGGACAGCAACTTTTTTTCCTTTTATTATAGAGTTTGTTTATTGCTGCTGTCCACCAGACAGGTTTACTCTTCCTTGAGGAAGATGATTTGGTCCTGTCAGATATTACTGAGTCCATACAGCTATGTAGGTGCTCATATAGTTTTTTGTTGTAGGCATGGACATTAGTGCTAGTTCTAAATGAAGGGATGGTGGCTGTGAAGCTGCTTATACCTGCTCTGAGGAGACTGTAGACAGCTTTGGAAAAGTTGTTTTTGTTTGATGCTGACGAGGGGCCAAGGGAGATGGTGACTTCAAAAGTGATTGCTTTATGGTCAGAGCTTACCAAAGAGGATGACACTGTAGGGGTGCTACAGTGGCTACTCATGTTGGTTAGGACCAGGTCCAGGATATTTTCACCTCTCATAGGGGTGTCTACCAGCTGATCCAGTGAACTGGCATTGACAAAGTCAAGGAATAGGAATCTTTGGGCTAGAATAGGTCTTCCACTCTATGGTTGACTAGTTAATGTCACCCAGGATCAGTGTAGAGGTTTAAATCTTGATGGATTCACGTAAGTCCAGATAGGTAGAGTGGGCATCCTGAGTCATGGTTGTGGCTCTGTAGCTAGCTATGATTTGAATAGGTGTTTTGTCAACAGTTAACTGCACTTGGAGTGTCTCTTGTGCGTCATACTGTTTGATCAACCTGGAGGTGGGTATTTTTTTGAAAAATATTGAAACTCCACTGCCTTTGGCTTTGTAGCCCTCCATTTGGGGTCCGAAAGTATGGTAGGATGACTAACCTGGTTAGGCTGGAGTGCTCTTCACAGCTTTGAACCAGGTTTCAGTGACTACACAAATGTCAGTATCCTTCAGGGCAAGGAATGCTTGCAATGAGTGCACTTTCATGTTAAGACTCCTAGCATTTAGCAGCATGACCTTTAAATTTCATTTAGAAGAATTTTTCATGTTGGTGATTTTGTTCTCATAACTTTGCCTAAAAAAGGCACTATGGAGGAGGCAAGAGCCTTTGCCAGAAGCCTGAAGCCCAGGGTAGACAGATGAAGACCATCTCTGTCAAAGCAATGTGGTCTGTCAATCATGTCCTCCCAGTCTGTCAGGTACTAGATCCCCATGGAATGACACCAGAAACTAAGCCAATTGTTAAAGTTAATCATTTTCTGTTTGTATTGAGGCATCATTCTGGCTGATGGTAGAATGTTGCTTAAGGCTAGGGACATACCCACCTGAGACACATACTCAGTTAGCTTGATCATGTCTCTTTTCATATAGTCCAGGGAGGTATGTTTCAAGTCATTCACACCAACATGGACTATGACAGAGTCATAACAGTACTTGTTGTTAAGAGACTTGAGTGTGTGCGTGATATGGCAGATTCTAGCACCTAACAAGCAACTTACCATGACTTTCTCCTTGTCTAGTCTGGTGATGGGCATATCTGTGTCTCTCACAATAGAGTCTCCTATGATTAGGATGTTGGATTTGTAGCTGGGCCTTAGAGGCTGTGAGACACAGACGTGTGTACTATGTGTGATGCTTGGTGCTTTGGGTTGTGATGTGTGTGCGTGTGTGTGTGTGTGTGTGTGTGTGTGTGTGTGTGTGTGTGTGTGTGTGTGTGTGTGTGTGTGTGTATGTGTGTGTTTGCTTCAGAGTTCTCATTTGTTTAAGTATGTTTTTGTTAACCCCCCCCCCCACATATATAGGAGTGTGTTGTACAGATGTGGGTGGTGTTAGAGGTGTGGTGTTCATAGTGTTTGTGCAGACAACCTTCTCAGTGCCCAATGTACTGACTTGTGACTGAGACAGCAAGGGTTCTAGGTTGTTAATGTAACTGCATCTCTTACATATTGTGCTCCTAGGTGGTAGTAATAGAGAGTTGTCTGTGTACATAATGCATTTGCAGCACTGTCTCAGGATGCCGATATCAACCAGACTAACAGGGGAAACCATAGGAAATTGTCCGTCCATGTTTATCAGAATCTGTGGAAGAGAGGACAGGGATAGTAGACTGGGTACTATCTGAGGAGAGTGCCAAAATGTTTGAGTAGGGCTGGATAAAATCAATACAATAGCTGCAGGTGAGGGCCTCACTTACACAGGAGTGCTGGTAAGGGAAAAATGCAACTGAGATACCACGCAAAGCGTTAAAACAGCTCCGTAGTTTAGTAGTAGTGTCCTTCTGCTGTATGTCTACCCTCCCCCCCCCCCCAAAAAAAAAAAACCTTCCATGGAATTTTGTAAAGAATTCTATGTCATTTGTGTATCAAACTGATTTGTACAGATGTTTGTGTTTAAAAATGTATTTGTAAATGTGCTTGTGTTAAAATATATCAAGAGTGTTTCCTGCTGGACAGAAAAAAAATGTACACGCATTATTGTAACTGTTTTAATGTATAGTAACACCATATTCTGGAAAAAAAGAGATTAATCCACCTGACTTTGAAAAAATATTGCTGAAATTAAATTACTTTATGGGTTAAGCCATAAAGATTTTTTCCCACAGTTTTGAGCAGAGCCAGAGATGCAATGTCTGTGCTAGAGAATAGGTTGTGGTGCCTGTAGGAAGACTGAAATGGTTTTATTGCTGTATGGCTTCCAGAAGATTTAATACAATGTAGCCAAAGGTCTAGTGTGTATTGTAGCTTCTAGTGATGGGGGCTAGTGCGGGAAACAGAGTCAGATGACCAGATGTGTCTGATGTCATTCTGTAAGCCAGAAATAATATTTATATATTAGTAGGAGATTGCTTTCAGCATTCTGTATTCTGTCTTGGATCTCACAACAGTGACCACTCACCTACATTATTTTGCCTTGCTCTATTCAGTAAGTAGGAACAGTAATTCCTTAGATTAGTCAGGAGAATATAGTGAGAATAGTTAAGCATTGATTTTTTTTTTCTATAACTGTGTGACTCTTTTCAGCTGTGTTATTTTCACTATTTCCTGTGCTGAAACTCTAATGTTTACTGTAAATAGATATTTAGTATTTTCATGTTCGTCAATCGTTTATTATATATTTTTAAACTTGTCATTATGGCTGGTCCTTTTTAGAAAATATTTAAGTTTTGAGAGTATTTGCACATATTTATTTTGTGATAACTCTGGCCACTCCTGAAAGCCTGGCTTTGCACATATTTATTTGGTGATAACTCTGGCCACTCCTGAAAGCCTGGCTGATTAGTCAACATTACCATTCTTTATTAATATTAATTTCAGTCAGTATAATTGGATACTCTTTTAAGAGTCTTATAGTAACTGACTGGTGGCAGTGAATCTACCTTATAGTCTGGGCAAAGTTGGTAGAGCAGGTAATCTGTGCCAGCTTTCCCAGGTATGTGTGTGTGTATGTGAAAATTAAATCTCAAAGAGTGTGTGTGTCAGCTACTTGGGCAGTGACACAAAGCACTTGTTTCACACAGAGAGTGGTGGAGGACTTGCTTGGCCACTCAGCTGAGGACTTAACTCTGAAGCTGTGCCAGCGGGGAGCCTTACTGGGGACCTGGGGAGAGACAGAGAGAGAAACCCAGATCCTGGGCTGAGTGTGTTCCTGTGTGCTCTTAAGGGAAATTGTGCTTGATGCAGAGAGGTCTGCATCTGGAAATACTGAATGTATCCATTTGTATTCCAAGTGAGCATACCTCTCAAGTGTAAGTGATGAAGATTCAGGCTCCTTGATTCCTGGACCAGAGTGGGGACGTCACAGTCAGCAACATGCTTATTATGAATTATTATGCAGTGCAAGTATCTGACATCGTATCTCAGCTTTACACATAGACAAAAAAAGTGTGTATGTACACACATACACATTCATGCGTGCATAGACAGACAGACACACACACACACACACACACACCTCAGAACTCCTGTTAGCACATTTATCCAAATCATAGTCATTATTTCAAGAGAAACTTTCTCAGTAAGCATAACCAACATTAAAGCTTTGATTGTCCAATGGGAAGATAGATTCTGAAATACTATACAGTGACTTCCCTAGTAAAAATGTTCCAAAAATCATGCTGCATGTAGTCTTTCAAGGCTGCAACTTACTTTATAACCAATTTTCTTTCTGGCTTTTAACATCTTGGCTTACTTTGTGTCATCTTCCTGACATGATGCCTTGTGACTGAAACACATTTAATGTCAGAGTGTGGATATTATGAGGTATAATAGCAAATTTTTGAAGTCATGAATGGCAGTATCTGATAAAACCACTGTTCACTCACTTATTGAAATCTGCATGCTGGGTTTTGTTACTCATCTGTTTTTAATGTAGATCCCATGTGTAAATACAGGGATCAAGAGGTGTCATTTTGCATTATACAATGTGATTTTTAATGTTATTAAATATCAAATGCACAAAACATTGTGTAGAAGTCATTTGAACTGATTACTCACATAACTTCCTTGTTAGCATTCTGAAAAGCATCATAATATAAAATATTAATACTGGACTACATGAGTTGAAAATAATTGAAGAAAGTAAAAAGAACACATAATTATTCTGTAGCGGATTCATACTAAGATTTTATTATCGCAACTGCTGCTGTCCCTCATTCATTGGCAGTTTTTTAAAAAGATGAAGGAAAGTAATCCTTTTTGAATTAGATGCCATATCAGTACTTGTCAGAAAGACATGCTTGGTTCAAGGAAGAAAAGTTTTTTTTTTTCGTAGTTAGCTTTAATACCAACATCTTATAGGTTCATAGGTAGGTACTAGGCTATTGGCCCTAGGACCTATACAAGCCTAGCCATAATGATTCCCTGGCAATTGCTTCCCACAAATATTTACTTTCCTGGACCCATGTCTAGCAGGGCTACTGATGCGATCCTCAGAGTGAATTTCCTGTCTTCCATCCAATCATCAAGGTTCCTCTTGAAGAGGGCCATTGAGGCACTCTGCCTGACATGTATGGGCAGCCTATTCCAGAGTATGGGGAGTCTCTGGGTTAGGAACCTATCCTTCCAGCATGTTCTATTCATCATGATGACAGGGTTAAGATCCCTGGAGTATGTGGCTCTGAGCAATTGGGATTTCTTTAAGTGTAGCATGTCCAACAGCTCTGGGTTTGACATGGCCTTGTATGTTAAGCAGACATCGCCCCTGAGTAGGCGATATGTGACAGAGTATAGCTGAAGTTTCTTTAGATGGTCAGCATAAGGCATCTGCTTTAGGCCTGTGTTTCTTTTCATGAGGTATTTATGTGGCCTTTCTAGCTGTTGCAGATGTCTTGTGAGGTACATACCAAACGGGGCATTTTATTCTATAATGGGTCTAATGAGGGATGAGTACAGAGGGATAATGACCTCCTTTTTTCTGGATGTTTTTTTCCAGGTTTCCTGTTGTTGGAGTTTATATTCAGATTTGAAATCAGAACAATTTCTTGGTATTTCCTTACATTTGCTTATTTTATACAGTGCACAATCTGCTTTATGATGCACTAACTTTGTAAACATTGGTCTAGTACACTGATCGACTATAATAACTACTGTACCACCACTATGTTTTGCTTCCTGAACAAAAATGCTGATTTGGGAGACTCCTGTGTAATTAAGGTTATTCTGGGTCCAGGATGAAAGTCTGAATGCCATTTCTGATGAAATGGACAGCCTGAAATGACTTTTGTACATTCATTAAAATGTATTTTTCACATTTATGGAAACCCCCCACACACACACTTGGAGGTGTGCACCCCCTGTACCACCCCTTCTTATAAATCCTGAGGTTGCTGCACCTTGTGAAGAAGTAAATCCTTTCACTCTCTGTATTCTGCAAAACAAACCTCTCAATTTCTTAATGCAAGCATAATCTGGGAACATGAAAAATAATAGGTGAAACAATTTCAATATTACTCTTACAAACTTAGAACACTGCTGGAATAAAAGATTTTGCACTGGCATATATTTTCCTGAAGGATATGAAATCTGAAATTCAAACATCCGTCAGTGTTTAAGAACATTAATCCCCAGTGATTTGTCAGAAAACCACACATTTTATGAGGGTCAGACCAGACGAGAGTCAAAAATCTGGACTGTTGAGAAGTCTGCCGGGCTGTTAAAATTAACTAGTAAACCATGGCAGAAAAACACCAAAATAAGAATAAAGACCACAAGGCTGTAAAATCCACAAGTTTATTCCTCTGACGTCTTGGCAACACACGCCTTCAAGGAGTACAACATTTATATAAATCACAACCTGCCTATATACCCAAACAAATGAAACAATAAAACAATCATAAATAAGATCAATTAAATAAATAAAATGCACTGCTACCGAGCTTTCCTTTTTATCGTTACTTATATCTCTCAAGTGCTCTAGCAGCCTAATCTTAAAAGCGGTACATTGTAATCAGATGCATAAAGGGATTAGTGAGGGATTGAGAGGTTCTGTATTAGAAAAAAAATAATGTTTATATATGTGATGAAAATTAGATGAAAAATGAATTACTGTCAATGGAATCTGCATACATTTTAAAATATAATACTTTGATCCTGAATGGGTTAAATGCAGAACTTAATTGGAGGCTCCTTATTTAATTGAGCTTATTTATGATTGTTTTATTGCTTAATTGATTTGGGTATGTAGGCAGGTTGTGATTTATGTAATTCTGTACTGTACTCCATGAAGGTATATATTGCCAAAACATCAGAGGAATAAACTTGTGGATCTTACAGCCTTGTGGTCTTTATTCTTATTTTGGTGTTTTTCTGTCGTGGTTTACTGATATGTGGTACTTGTTTCATGGCGAGTGATCTGAACACTGATCTGCCTCATTTATTTCGTGATGTGAATGGAGATGGCACTCAACATTCTTTGGACAGCTTATTTTTATCCTCTGGAGAGCGTCGTAACCGACAGGGTAATGTACAGAGTAACAAGAATGTCCCTAATGATAGAGAAATGGCACCTAAGATTTGGGATAAATGGGAGGCAGACTGTAGCAAATGATGGCACAATTAGTTTGCTTCAGTCAGTCGGAGGTGATAAAAAGTTGTATGAAGATCTTGAACAATTAATGTACAAAGAGACTTCTGTTTTTCTCAACATACAAAGTCTCCAGAGGTACATAGAATTAGATAATATGTCCCATGGTTTAAGGGCATTTAAAGATCCATCTACACCTTTTGATTTATGGAATGAGCATCATAAAATATTCCATCAACGATGAGTATTAGCGGCCCATAGGTGTACACTTGAATAGATTAACATACTTATGGAGAGGGATAGGGTAAAACAGTGTGAATTAAAAGAGAAAATTCACACTACATGTTCCTCCCTTATTTGTAATTTAAATCTAGATTATCAGGAAAAACTGTTGATTGACATAAATAACAAATTGAAAACATATGAAGGAGAAATTGTTGAACAAAAAAGGGAAATTCCTGAGAGACCTCCACGACTATGATAATAGTAGGGCCTTTCAGTCACGGCCCAATCTTAAGCATACACGGGGGTCGTGTGAGGTTTGAGGAAGGAACCAGTGATGGGGGATGGCATGCATACAACTTCTTTTGTACTTCAGAGGGATTTAGTTCATCTTGGGAAGGTGATTGTGAGGACAATAGCGACTTTCCTAGTCTACCAAAGGCACAGCAAGAAGAACCATTTTCAGCAGACATTTCGGAGAGACTCTAACAGGTAGAGATGACCAATATGGGAGAAAACGCCAGAGGGAATCTGGTTACACATACACCAGGGACTTACAGCAGCAGCAACAGCAGCATAAAAGAGGTAAATGGTAATTGTGCATTTGCAAGTAATTTGGACTCGTATGTTATAAATTTATCTGGATGTGTTTTAAGTACTTTGAATATGCTATTTTAAACTGCGATTTGAAATTTATACCAACGGTTAGACCTAGATTATATGAACTTAAAGCCGATATTTTTAAACTTGCTAGAAAATTGCATTTAAAGCATTTTTTTAGTAATAATATTTATAAGCCTGACAATGCTGACCTTGATGAAAGCTTGGATGACAGTTGGTCTAATGACAGGTTTTATTCATGTAAGTCAAATGAAGATGAAGTTAATGCTTATGTTACTTGATACTGGCAATGTGGATTATAAAAGTTTATTTCTTCCCCGTTTATTCATGAGGGAATTCAGCACCTTTATTCTATGTTTAGTTATGCTGTTGAAAAAAGTTTTTTTGTATTTAAAGTTACTGACTGTAATTTAACAAAGGAGGAGTGGAAAATGTTAAATGCCCTGAGCGTTAGAAATGATATTGTGTTTAAACCTCTGACAAGGGCAATAAGTTGGTAATTTTAAGTTATGTACAATATTTTGACATGTGTATTGAACATTTGAATGATAGTAGTATATATGAACGTGTTGAAAATTAAATTTATATTAAAGCCCTGGATGAATATAGTGAGTTAATAAGAAAAGGGTATAGGTTAGGTTACTTTTCTTTTGAGGATAGTATAAAGAAGTTTGCTGTTAAAGGTTGCAAGATGGCCCACTTTTATTGTCTCCCAAAAATTCATAAATGTATAACTAATCCCCTGGGGTGTCCTATAGTCTCTGGAAGGGAATATTTTCTAGGCAAAATAGGACAGTTTATACATTATTTCCTACTACCCAAAGTTCAGTTATTACCGGCATATATTAAAGATATGTTTGATTTTTTTTTTGAAGAAAATTGAGTCTGTACAATGGAATGATAATATGTACTGGGTATCCATTGACGTTAAAAGTCTTTATACCAGCATTAACCACAACTTTGGTTTGGAAGCAGTTAGATTTTTTTTCTGGGTGACAGCCCAGTTATGGAATATGTTATTGAGCTTTTGGATTTCTGTCTTAAAAATAATTTTTTGAATTTTGTGGTAAACTTCATAGACAAAAGAGGGGACTGCTATGGGGGCATCATTTGCACCTTCTTATGCCAACCTAAGTATGGGCCTTTTTCTGACAGAATGTTGTTGTGTCTTTCGGCTTTTCCCAGTTAGGGGTCGCCACAGCGGAACTCCGGTCCGCTAATGATTGTTAGTTGATTTTTTACGTGCCAAGTTACGAGCCCTGACGCACAACCTTCAACGAAGGTACACCCATTTATGCATGTCTCCACGCAGAAGACGCTCTAGCTGAGAATCGAATATAGATAATAATTTTTTCATAAATATGTACTGAAGTACTTCAGATACATTGATGATCTGATGTTTTTGTGTGAGGGGGCATGAATGAGGTAGAAAAGTTTGTAGATGATCTACATAATAACAGATTTGGTCTAAAATTTGATAACCTTAAGGTAGGTAAAATTGTGTCCTATTTAGATTTCTTGTTGGATATTAGTAGAGATAATATTATTCGTACTACAGTCCATAGAAAATTTAAAGATGGGTACATTATTTAATGGCCCATAGTTGTCATCCACCTCATACTATTGATGCCATACCTTTGGGTGAATTTATTAGAATTCATAGATTATATAATAATGAGGTGGACTTTAATAGAGAAATGGGCAAGACTGTAGGTATGTTTAGGAACAGGGGTTTTAGTGATGAACTCTTGAAGGAATGTTGGGAGAAATTTAAGAAGGAATATATCTCTAATGAAATGGGAGATAGTGTAGTACCACAAGATTACTACAGAAATTTAAGGAGGGATAAAAATGAAACAATGTATTTTGTAACTACTTATGGTAGCTTTAGCCCGATTCTTATAAGATTATTAAAATTCTATTGGGCTATATTTCAAAATTAAAGGATCTCAGTAGAAATATTAGTGGAATACCTACTATTTCGTATAGGAGGGGTAGAAATTTAAAGGTCTTTTTAGTGAAATCAAAGTTCATTCTTCCTGATGCTAATATCTATAAAAATCCTTTAGCGTATGGAGCCAGTATATGTGGTAGATGTAAGGCCTATAAGTATGTTGTGCAGAGTTATAATAAAATGAATAGCCAATGTTTTCAGGCCAAAAGCTGCTTTTGCTGTAATACTGAGGGCATTATCTATGCCCTCAGATGTCCCTGTAATAAATTTTACACAGGGCAAAGTAAGAGAGCTTTTAAGATTAGGCTGCTAGAGCACTTGAGAGATATAACTAATGATAAAAAGGAAAGCTCGGTAGCGGTACATTTTAATCAGATGCATAAAGGGAGTAGTGAGGGATTGAGAGGTTTGGTGTTAGAAAAAAATTAATGTTTATATACGTGATGATAATTATATGAAAAATGAATTACTGTCTAAGGAATCTGTATATTTTAAAATATAATACTTTGATCCCGAATGGGTTAATGCAGAGCTTAATTGGAGATTCCTTATTTAATTGATCTTATTTATGATTGTTTTATTGTTTAATTGGTTTGGGTTTGGTTGTGATTTATGTAATGCTGTACTCCTTGAAGGCATGTGTTGCCAAGACATTAGAGGAATAAACTTGTGGATCTTACAGCCTTATGTTAAAATTATCATTTGCTGATATGTAAATGATTGCACATGGCATTCTCTCTCTGCTATCATACTTGGCATTTTAAACCATGGCCATGCTTATTAGCCAACATCATTGTGATATCTCCATAAGGATTTACATTGGCTTTTTTGTTCATTAACTGAGAACTCCCATTAAGATTACATCACATTGTTAAGGGATACCCAGGGCAAAGACGTACAGTGACAACTGAAAATAATATTTTTGCTTTGAGTTTAAATGTGATTGTGAGCACTTATTATAACAGTGTTACCGTGATAAATATAGTTGTAATAAAGTGCACTTAAGCTGATAAACAGTAAAAAAGTAGAAAGAAGACAGCTAGAGGAAATTACAAAGTATTGTCATTATTCTTTTGAAATGTAGCGTGGAGAGTGAGTACTGGCTACAGGATAGTGTGTCATTCCTGCTTATTTCAATGTTTACATAAATTTTGGCTTACTGTGATTCAGATCTAAGTGGAATCTTCAGGTAATTGTAATCTGGTTATGAAACAAACAGCAATAGTGTCAAACATTTGTAAAGTACAGTGTGCTTCCTTATCTGTTAACATCCCTTGGTACTTGGCAGTATGTATACAAAAAGGCTGAGAGTGGGATACCAGAGAGTTCACAAAAACATAAAAGGCATAGCTATCTCTGAATACTGACAGTTCTCTTTTTTTCAGCTATTTGTCCCTTTGCCTTACTTAGTACTCTGAGATGAAATGGGTTGTGTACTTAGTATGTAGGTTATCCCATTCTTCCTGACTCTATGACATTTTCAGTATTACTATGTGACTTTCTTGATGTTCCATGTTTCTTACTATAGAAGGCATGGCAGGAATGCAGATAACACTGTGTCAGACCTCTAGCTGTAGTGTGAGGGCTTTGTATTACAACAGTAAATCTCAAGTTGTGGCTTACAGCTTTCAGACTATTAATCATTATGGGAAACAGCAGTTCTGGGTTCCAGTATCATTGCATTGTTCATACTTGTTTTTCGTATTTTGTTCTTGAACTTGTGTAGGATTTAATGCCTTATGACTCATATCTGGGATGTGAAATGCACTGAGACGTTAAGTGGGAGGAGCTTGCTAACAAGTTATGCACCAATAGCATCACAAATAGCTAGTAGTTAAAACAGAATAGCAGTCCTTGTATTCTATAAAAGGACATATGCCAGTGGGTTAGTGGGTTTTAATGATTTTTTTTTTTAATAATACAAACTGATGTCCAGTGGTAGGGGGAAAGAACTGGAACAATAAATTAAGTAGGAGACTGGGTTTTCTGAAACACATAATCTTATACTAGGACTAAAACAAGAAAGTACAGAAGGATAAAGTGAGAACAGTAATAGCTGTTTCAGCATACACGGCACATACTGCTAACAACTAACAAATCCCATTAACATCTTTTGTATTTGCAGGCATTTAAACATTTGCCATCTCCTTTGAGTTTTATAACTGATATTTTAGAGACATAAACAATGTAAATAGCAAAACTGATAACTGTGTGTATTTGCATGCTGCATATGTACATAAGATCACTTTTTGAATGTGTGGATATGTAAGTGTACAGGGAATATATATGTGCCTGATGATGGATTAGCAATTTAATTTCTTATATGTTACTGACTTGGTATTGTAAGGCTAATCATTAGTCTGGAGTTGTATGGGTCTGTTATGGGTAAAATGCACGGTTATTTCTTTTCCACTGTTTGAAATAATCAGTCTTGCAGCCACCATGTTGACAGAAGAGCAGTCAGTAAACAAGATGATGTAGCTTACTGTGTTTGGTAGGCATTGTAAATGAAACCATTTGCTAGTAAACATGTAGGCTGTGTCACGGAACAATAACATCCCCAGTGATGCAGTAAAATAGTTTACAGTTTGTGCAGCTGGAAGTAATAGTTTATCTTGCAGATCTTCAAAACATTCAGGCTTGCAGGATTATCCCTTTTTGCTATGTGCTAAATTATTTAGAACTATGACCCTGTAGTACTGTTAAGAAGGTAGCTCTGACAAAAAACTAGATTATTGCAAAAGTTTTAAATACTAGTACATGTTGTTAATGAAGGAATTAGAGTAAATGTGGGATAAGAAATTAGACCTCATTTTCTTGCTTATATAAAGACTGTTTGCAAACAGAATAATAAAAAAAAGATTATGTTATTAAATTCATTCAATGAATGTGAAGTCCATGCTACAGAGGAATTTGTCATTATTTTATAGAATCATTCATGTATTGTGCTTAAAAAAAGTAGCAGCTTGCTGAAAGACCCATTCAGCTCTACAAATCCCTTGTCAGCTATCAGTTAAAGGTCATGTTAATTTGTGTCATGTAACATTTGGATTAAAACGGTATGGGGACAGTTAAACTAAAAGTTTTTCATTTGTGCACAGTGTCGTAAAGTAAAAGCAACATTGCAGTTTATGCGCAGCATTTGGAATTGTGATACTAGTTGTGGCATTCCATTTATTATTCATCTAAACGTGGGTGTAGTGGCGTGGGACTTTGATGTGAGTCATGCATGCCATTTTGTAGATTCCTTTTAGAAAGTTAGCTGTTACTGTACATTTACTGATCAGAAGTGCAGAACATGTAAATCAGTAAAATGGTTATTATAAGAATGCTGTGTTGCTTGAGAGGGCCTACAGAATGAAATGAAAGTTATGGGTGCTTATATGAAAGATCTGTTAGAAGAAGTCCTTCTGCAGTAAGCAGGTCTGGTAATTGGGGCATCAGTCTGCTAATTACTGCAAATGGACTTCTTAGTATTTTTTGTGTGCTTCACTGGCTTCAAAGCTTCTGCTAAGGCGCACCCCATAGTCTGTGCAGCTGTGCATGGACATCTGGATTATAATAGGTAATTAAGCCGTAGAGTAGTTTTTAGCATGTGTATCCACACCCCTGTGCATTATTTCACCTGCTTCACAGCATGTGTATCCAAAGCCATAAACACTATGCCATCTGCCCTTCACCTAGAAAGGGTAGAAAATGCAGCAATATTACTGTTTTCTTCAGTCAAGGCAGGTAGCTAAGTCAGTTGTAAAACTCAAACTGCAAGTGATACATTTTCTTGAATCTGTAAACTAACTATTTAATAGGCTCTCCACACAGCCCCGCCCCATGGGAGTTTTTCATAACTGCTTGACCTATAAAAGATCAAGTCAGTCTGGCAGGGTAACCATGCTTTTTATTAAGTTGGAGTTTTTTTTTTCCTATCTTTCTTCTGGACTTGGAAAGATAGAAATATATGATTTTATTGCAGAGATATATAATTTATTTCAGAAAGTAATATGTGGAATTTGATTACACTTGCTATCTGGTTATATTATATCAGACATTAAAGGTGAAACACAACTGCGGTGGTGGTGCTGCGGTAGCGTTGTCGCTTCACAGTAAGACGTTGCCCTGTTCGATTCTCAGCTAGAGCGTCTTCTGTGTGGAGACATGCGTGAATGGGCATACCTTCGTTGAAGGTTGTGCATCAGGGCCGGCAACTCGGCACGTAAAAATCTACTTCCAATCATTAGCGGACTGGAGTCCCGCTGTGGTGACCCCTAACCGGGCAAAGCCGAAAGACACAACAACAACATTAAAGGTGAAGCACACACCTGAAACATATTTTTTGTATGATTCTAGTTGTTTATAGTGTTAGATGGAGAGAGCAAGTATCCTTTTTTTAAAGTGCAAAATGAAATGGAATACAATAATATTAAAATCTACAATGCAGCCTTAGCTGCTGGTATTCACTTAAAAGCAGGTTTATTGTGACATAATATGGCAACATTTCCAAATTAGGAATGAATGTCTAGCCCTGAAGTTGCCACAGGTATGCATCATCACATTAAAAGTTGTTGCATTGCCATGCTAGTTTTCATTAAGTCTAAAGATCAAACTATGGGAAGACAGTATGAAGTGGTACATACATATGTTGTCCAGAATTCTTTAAAATTCATACTGTTAGTGCAAGTATGTGTACATCTACCTGTATGTGCCTTCTCGTTTTCTGCTTATTTGACTAGACAGGCAGTCTAGGTATTGGTGCATGTTGAGCAAACATATTAATGTTATAAATTCCATACAGAGAAATGCAGCCTCTTGTCAGGTAGCCAAGGCATGTGCAGCTCTCCCCAGCACACTGAATCTGGGTGGCCATGATGCATTCTCACTGACATGTGCATAGCATGACACCTCAGAAGTATTACCAAGCTGTGGTTAGCATGGTGACAGTAATACAAGGCACGTAGATATTTAGTAAAATAATTTGCAAGTTTAGGGTTAGGCTTAGCACATGAGTAAGATGGTGCAGAGAGGGTGACCCCCCCCCCACCTAGCTTCATCATGCAAGCTAACCTTAACCCAAACCCTAAAACTTCCCCTGCCCCTAACCCGTAACCCTGCACATCACATTACTAAAATCACATTACTAAAAACTCTTGATCTTCTTGATCTCAATTTTGTGGTCAGGGTGTATGATATAATGTACTTTTTGTTTGGATAGAATTATTAGATATTTTGTTATTACATATTATAAGCTTTCAATGTTTTTTAGATAATTTGAGATTCAGTATTTTTTAGTTTAGATATTTCATGACATTCCCACACTCACACACACACACATATATATATATATATATATATATATATATATACCACGAAACCAGAAGACAAAGGTGAGGATATATATATATATATATATATATATATATATATATATATATATATATATATATATATATATATATGTATATGGGTCCCATTCAGTACACCGACACGCCAGAAGATTGACACACTATAGAAGGAGACGAGAAGACTGACGACACAGATGATCGACAAGGTGAGATCCCGATGGACGAAACACCGACATGGGAAGGTGTGAGCGTGACTCGGTAAGTGTGCGATAGAGCGAGAGATTTAGTGTTAGGGAGCGGACAGGTAAGTGTGGGATAGTGAGGGACTGTAGTTTTAGGGGCAGGTTAACTGAGTTAGGGTTAGGGTTAGGGTGCGGGTAGGGTGAGTGTGCGATAGTGACGGACTGTAGGTTTAGGGGTGGGTTAAGTGAGTTAGGGTTAGGGTGCGGGTAGGGTGAGTGTGCGATAGTGACGGACTATATGTTTAAGGGTGGGTTAAGTGAGTTAGGGTTAGGGTGCGGGTAGGGTAAGTGTGCGATTGTGTCGGATCTTAGGGTTAGGGTTTGGGTTAAGGTTAGTGCATGTATAGTTGAATGTAATGTGTAGTTTACGTTTTGTGTGTCGGTGTTATAGTGTTCGGTTTTGTGTGTTGTCGGTCTTTTGGTGTCGGTGTTTTGGGTGTCGGCTTTGTGGCGTGTCAGTGTTGTGATAGGGATCCATATATATATATATATATATATATATATATATATATATATATATATATATATATATATATATATATATATATATATATATCTATATATATATATATATATATATATATATATATATATATATATATATATATAAAATGTGCATGTGTACACACATACACACATATATATTTATATATATATATATATATATATATATATATGTATGTGTGTGTCTGTGTGTGTGCCTGTGAACAGACACATGCACACTTATGTATAAATATAAATGTTAATATATATATATATATATATATATATATATATATATATATATATATATATATGTAAAACTAAAACAAGTGGCAATTCTCAAAACCAGTAATGAAAAAAACGAATGCCAAGGACCACGAACTAAACTCCTTTTGAAATATTGCAAGGCCAGATACTCCACAGAAAACAAAATGTTGAATTAACGCTTTTATTTACACAATAAATCACACGCATTTTCGTCCTACACAAAGGACTTCATCAGACAAACTACATTAATTCACAACAGCTTAAATAGTTTACCCAAACTGAAAATTTAATCCTAGATCCAATAAAATCCCTACTTTAAAATTAAATTGCCAAATCCCATTACACATCTCATGAATGTTTAATGCCTATCTCTTAAAGTGCCTTATGCAATAAATTACTGTTACCCTAATATACATTTGTCTAAAATTCTCCATACTGTTTAAGTATACAATATATAAATATTATAAATAAATAAATAAATAATTATTTAAAACCTTACATTTCATATTGAGATAATCTCAAATTTAAAAATCATATATATTCAGAAAAACAATAGAACAATTAGATTCAAATAAAAATAAAAAATAGCAAGCACCAACGCCAAACCAATCTCCTCTAAACGTAGGTTTATTAAATAAGCAAAATACAACCAGCGTTTTCGCCACTTAACAAAGTAGTGGCTTCTTCAGAGATGCAGAAAGAAAGGCGCTCCAGTTTTTAAAATATTAAGGAACGCCCACTGACTACGTCAGTATTTACTTTAAAGCAACACTGTTGTTAACAGTTTTAAATATACAGACATTAAAAAATCTTCCTGATTAATATTACGACTAAAAGGGTAAAAAACATTCAATACATTTCAAGCATGTTTAGAACTGTTGTACAACAAGTATGTAGGGAAACAAGCTTGAATATTTTTTGTTTTTGTTTTTCCTCTTTCTTTTCATGTAGTGTTTGAAACATTCCTATCTCTCACTCAAGAAGTATGTGGTACTTGCACAAAAGATTAAGCGTATATACACTACTTAAATTTAATTTAAAATAAAAATTCTTGATTCATGTTATTAGAAATATTAAAAAAGTTGACAGTAATAAAAGAGTTAGCAGTGATGAAAGGATAAAAATATAAAAATCAAAAATCAACTCCAAACAGGGCAATTCAATTGAATCACTATTATTGATTTAAGTGTTTTGCAAGGAGATAATTCATCTCTCAAACTTGCCAGTACATTTAACCCTCCCCTCCATCCTGACTTGCTCTTATTTGAGAGAGTATGCGAATTAGACCTCAGACATTTAAGCTGACGTAGTCAGTGGGCGTTCCTTAATATTTTAAAAACTGGAGCGCCTTCATTTCTGCATCTCTGAAGAAGCCACTACTCTGTTAAGTGGCGAAAACGCTGGTTGTATTTTGTTTATTTAATAAACCTACGTTTAGAGGAGCTTGGTTTGGCTTTGGTGCTTGCTATTTTTTATTTTTTCTTGGTTTAATTGTCTTCGCTAATTAGATTCAAATGTTTAGTTGGCAAGTGCCTTTTTTACTTGTGTTTCTTATGTATATTACCCCCTCTAGTGTCCATATATATAATTACATTGAATTTAGTTAAATATTGTTAGCTCTCAGTTTGAGAAGTGGGGAAATAGTTATAAATTCATTCATTCCAGGTTTTGTACTTGCATCGAGGTTGACCTGCCACCAAAGTTCTTTACTTTCTAAAATTTCTTCCCACAGGCCACCTCTTATATCAGGTTTAATTTGATCCAATACAAAAAATACATATTTAAATTCAGTACAATTAATGGAATGTTTAAAAAGTGCGTTTGTGTGTTTCCTTTTTATAATGTCATATGTATGCTCGTATATCCTTCTCTTCAAATGTCTCTCAGTCTTCCCCATATAGAAAGATTGACATTTCTGACATATGACAAGATATACCACACCTTTACTTTCACAATTGTAAAAACCACTACTATTTAACCATCTTTTTCTACTCTCAATGTAAACTTCCCCTTTATTAATAATATATGGACACTGCTGGCACCTACCACACTTGTATGTTCCCACCTTATTCCTATCACCTTTATTTTTGCTACATACTTTCCTCTCTAATATGTTCTTTAAATTTTGAGAATTTTTATAAACTATTTTTGGTTGTATATTTATAACTTCATCCATATCCGTCAAATTAGAAAATGTATTCCATTCTGTACTCAAAAAGTCCTTCATCCTTTGATTAGAAGCATTATATTCCACCACTAAACTTCTTGTATATATTTCCTGATTGTTAATGTTCTTGTTCAACCCAGGGTTGGAATTATTACTCTCACCATTAATTCCCCTACCTATAATAGGTTTAAATCTGTCCATCCTACCTCTTTCCACGTCTTCCCTGATATTACACACGAAGTGTTCAGGGTATCCACGCTCTAAAAGCATTTTCTCCAATGTCTTACATTCCAGTTGGAAATCCGTATCCCAACTGGTCATTCTCGAACCTCTTACAAATTGCCCCTTGACAATGTTTCTTTTACTATGTAAGGGGTGAGCACTATTGTAGTGTAGGAAGGAGTTGACATAAGTTTCTTTTCTAAATACTTTAGTCTCAAACTTCCCATTCCTTTTATATACTTGAACATCTAAATATTTGAGGGCTTCACTACTAGTAGAATATGTAAATTTTAGAAAACTTGTAGTTCCAGTTATATATTCCATAAAATCCAAAAATCTCGTGTGTCCCCCTACCCAAACAATCACAATGTCGTCCAAAAACCTATGATAGATTAACCAATATTTCTTGTATTCTGAATTGATTATGAACTTTTCCTCCCATTTTAACAATACAGTATTGGCATAAGTAGGGGCACAAGCCGCTCCCATAGAAACCCCGGATTTTTGCTGGAAAAATTCTCCTTCAAAAGTAATAAAATTGTATTTTAGCACTGAATCCATGAAAGCAACACTAGCTATTTTGTCCCTTTGACTAAGAATTTTGTCTTCAAAAACACTCTCCTCAAACATTTCCATCCCTTCAACATAAGGGATACAACTGAATAAGTCAATAATGTCAATGGTAACAAAAAGCATGTCTTCTCTATACATTTCAGGCTTTAATTGACTCAAAAAGTCCCAGGAATCTTTGAGAATGGTTTGGTTATTGACCCATATGTGCTTAGTTTTATAGTCCACAAACTTGGCTAAAGGTATGGTCTTAGAGCCTTCTGCCGAAACTATGGGTCTAAGGGGGGGGGGGGGGTCACTCATGTTTTTATGGATTTTAGGTATTCCGAATATTGTAGCTGTTCTTGGTTTATTCACTTCTAAATACTTAAATGTTTTAATATCAATAACTTCCTCAACCAACAAATCCTGTAACAAATTATCTATTTGTTTATAAGCTACATTAATCTCATTCAAGGAAACCACAGAATCTATTTTCTCATTCCTCAAAATGGTATTCATCTTGCCATCATAAATCATTTTATCCATAATGACTATCCCCCCTCCTTTGTCTGGCTTCATAACCCTGACTAATTGGTTTCTACTTAATTCATTTAACACAACTTTTTCTTCCATACTTAAATTGTAATTACACCAGACCTTATCAAGTTTTTTCCTAACCCCATCTACCAAAACATTCTCAAAATTTTTAAGCTGGGGTAATAATGGGGGGTTGTAGGTAGATTTTCTAACTAAAGCCACTTCGTTTCCTTTTTCTTTTTTCAGCCCGGCCCTTAAAGCCAGGATTTCTAAATTAATTTTCCTTATAAACAACTTTATGTCAAAAATGGTTCGTGTATAATCCCCTTTAACCATTGGTATGTATTTCAACCCTTTGTTTAAAAGGGATAAATGTGGAATGGTTAAAGTCGTGTCACTGAAGTTGTAAATACTAAAATCCTTATAGGTATATTTAACATTGCCTCCACCTATTATTATATTGTTAACTTTGTTGACAACAGTGTTACTATCAGGTAAGGGGGTATTGATCACTAATATCTCCCCCTTCCTCTTCTCCCCCCCCGATTTTGAAAATCCCCCCCCCCCCCCCGGTTGAATCCCATAATCATTAAACCCCATACCCTTCAGTGGCGGAAATTCTTTGTTGTATAACTCATCTTCCCATTCAACATCCTTCCTATTATTATACCCACCTTTATTTTTGAAGTAATTATTGTTCCCTTTCCTTTTAAAACCACTTGAATTGTAACCTTGATTTAAAGGTTTAGGGTAACTAGTATTATTCTCATATTCATTGATGTCCCTATTTAACTTTCCTATCTTACGCTGTATAATGTTCTCACATTTAACATCAGTGTCCATCCTAATGTTGAAGTATTTGTCTCTTTCTTCTTTGATGCTAAAAATTAGATCAGCTTTAATACTTTTGTCCAATTCATCAATCTCCCTCCCCAACTCATGTTGCTTACTTTCATTTTCCTCTATTATAACTTTCATAATTCCTAAACCACAATTATTAAATACCTTCAACAAACTATCATGAAAATGTGAGCCAATTGTTACATTATTAGGGTATTTATAAACCATGCCAAAACACTGACAACGAGAACACCGAGACCGGAAGATCAACAACTGAGATGACCGACAGTTTAAAAGTTCGACGCTGAGAACACTGACATGTTAAGGTAACTGTGTGATAGTGACAGCCTTTAGGGTTAGGGGTGGGTTAAATGACTTAGGGTTAGGGTGCAGGTAAGATAAGTATGCGATAGTGACAGACTTTAGGGTTAGGGGTTGGTTAAGTGAGTTAGGATTAGGGCACGTGTTAGGTGAGTGTGCGATAGTGACGGACCTTAAGGTTAGGGTTTGGGTTAAGGTTAGTGCATAGATAGTTGTGTATGTAAGGTTTAGTGTAGGTTTGTAAGGTTTTTGGTGTGCTTGTGTTGTGTGTGTGTTTTTCGGAAAAGGTATTTGTTTTGTTTTGTTGATTGTTGGGATTGTGGTTTGTCAGGCATGTGAAGTTTCGTACTTTTAAACTGTCGGTCATCTTAGTTGTCGATCTTCCGATCTTGGTGTTCTCATCGTAGGTGTTTTGGCATGTCAGTGTTTTCAAGTAGACCTATATATGTATATATATTATATATGTATGTATTCCATGGATAAGAAGGCTGTTCCAGAGAATTAGTATTCTCTGAGACACATACATGACCCTTTGACATGACCTGTTTATGTCACAAGCAAGGTTTAAGTCCCTAGATAGGATTATTCTGATGCTGTTTGTTTTCCAGATATGGAGAAGGGCTGTCAGTGCAGAATTCAAGGATACCTTGTAAGCCAGGCATAGATCGCCCTCGGCAGTCTGAAGTACACTGAGTACAAGGATAGGGATTTGAGGCAGTCCCATTTAGGATATTTTTTTACTCCCTTTATCCTTTTTGTGAAGAATCTCTGTGGACGTTCCAGTTGTTGCATGTGTCTAGTCAGGTACATACTGTTGAATGATGAGTGGAGCCATTAAATGTAAGTTACCAGCTGTTTATTGTACACCAGTGTGGATCCATCTTTATGCACATGTAAGAATTACACATAACTAAACTTGCTTAATACTGCCCCCAACGTACTTCCTTAAAACTACAGTAGCTATCAAGGTACAAACAATCACTGTTCTGCATCCTCCCTCTTTAATTTTGTTCCTTATTTCAAATAGATGAACAAATTTACTTTAATATTTTCTTTAAACACATTCCAGAATTAAACATTGTATTAATGGTTCAACACGGCCAGTCTGATTTCAAGTCCAGTTCACTGAATATATTTATGACTGGGTTTGCAGACTCTTCCTGCCCATGTCACATACAGATTTTAATTGGAATTAGAAACAGGAACTGTCTTTAGAGGTTTATTCAGTACTGAAATATCACTTTGTATTTCAGAACCCCATTTGAAAAAGGTGATCTGTCTTCTTGGAGCTGACTGGTTGGCGATTCAGTCAAGGAAATGGAATCACTAGTAGACACAGTTTGTTGTGGTTTTAGCTCTGGGACAGGCAAAATATATCTGCAATTTCTTATGTAGTCTACTCCTTCTGACTGAATGATGGAGGACCTTGGTTCAGCACAATTGTTCCTTTCAGTTCCTACATGATCATGACCTTTTGAAGTCTGCATTCCAACAACTTCATCTTGCAACAATGGTCGAAGATATCTACTGGTTTTTCATGGAATAATTTCTGTGCATGACACTTTTTTTGATAGTTGAGCTATGACTATTTTATTGGTCTTTGAGGTTGGCACTAACAACTGTTTGCTAATTGGAAGGGTTGTTTGTGTTCCTCTTGACATTAGTCTTTGAGCTGGTGAACCAAATGTCTGGTCATGAGGAATGTTTCAAAGGTTTAGTAAATTGAGGAATACATCTGTTCCATCTCTT
The DNA here is from genome assembly GCF_019279795.1 of Protopterus annectens. Classification (NCBI taxonomy): domain Eukaryota; kingdom Metazoa; phylum Chordata; order Ceratodontiformes; family Protopteridae; genus Protopterus; species Protopterus annectens. The sequence continues at coordinate 1,029,311,405 of NC_056744.1, forward strand.
TTGGACTTTTCCATTAAATGCTGTGCACTGTGGACAGCATATTCAGCCAGGCTATTGGCTTGTGGGTATTCTGGATTACTGGTTACATGAATAAAATCCCAAAATGCGGCAAATATTTTAAACTGTTGACTAGTGAGTTGTGTACCGTTATCTGAGATGACTTTATATAGGCTTCCATAGACTGAGATGTGTCTCTTTAGCTTTGTAATAACTGCTCTAGATGTTAAATCATGGAGTAGGTCGACTTCAAGCCATCTGGAGTATGAATCAACTAGTACCAGGTAATGTTGACCATTCCATTCAAAACTATCTACTGCTACTGTTGACCATGGTAAATCAGGGATTAGATGTAGGTGAACAGGTTCTTTTTGTTAAGGTGGTTTATTACTATTGCAAACTGAACATGAAAATGTCTCTCTCTTAATATCTTTAGACATTGAGGGCCAGAACACAATGTCTCTTGCCCTAGTTTTAGTTGATTCAGTGCCTGAATGGCCTCTGTGCAGAATTTGTATATAGTCTTTTTGCAATGATTTAGGAACTACTACTTTTGGGCCTTTCATAATGATGCCATCTTCCACCATGAGCTCACCCCTTAATGGGAAATACTGGTGAGCTGCAAGTGGCATACTTGTTTGATGGTTTGGCCAATTTTGGTTGATAATATTGCTCAGTTTTTGGAGATTTGGGTCTATAGCATTGTGATTTCTTAACTCATCAAGCCATGATGATGAAATGTGCTCAGCTTCCATGGCTTCAAAATCAGCTTATTCTTGTGTTGTTCTGTCATCTTTCTGGGTGCGCATGACAAGGCGTCAGCAAGGTTACGTTTTGTGTAGACAATGGTAAAGCTGTATTTTTGTAGCTTTAACATCATGTGTTGCAATCTTGCTGGGGCTGTATGTATCAGCTTGTTAAAAAGCGTTACTAGTAGCTGGGAATCTGTCTCAATCTGGTTGGGAGATTGGCCTAATGGTTAAGGTGTTTGCCTTACAAACACAAAGTGCAGGGTTTGAGCCTCACAAGGGATAATTGGCTAGGCTTAATATGGCTCACAAGGGCAGTTAGCCTAGCACTAATCTATGAATCTATATATATAGTCACTGAATTTGGAGCATGCAAACACAACAGCAAGACGTTCTTTATCTGTTTGTGCACAGTGTGTATCTGTTTGAGTCAGGGTAGGGAATGCATATGCAACTGGAATGCCCTCCTTCATACATGCTGCACCAAGTCCATACTGAAAGGCATCACAGGTGAGTGCCACAGGCATATGGACATCTTAATATCTCAGTGGGGTGGACTGGCGATTCTCTTTTTTAAAGTGTCAAATGCCTCTTGGTGCTGTTCAAACCAAGACCATTTTATATCTTTACTTGTTAACTCACACAATGGTGCAGGAAGCTCACTAAGGTTTGGGATGAATTTTCCCAAATAATTTATCATACACAGAAAACACTATAAAGATGTAACATCTTCTGGAACTGGCATTTCATTGATTGCTATTATTGTTGATGGCTCTGGCTATAGCCCTGAACTTGTGATAAATGTAGTTGACTTCCTTCAATCTGACTTTACATTTTAAAGGATTTAGCTTGAGGTTAACCTCAGTGCATGGTCTAGAACTTTCACAATATTTTTGCCATGTTCTTTTCTCCATTGCCTCCAAAAATAATGTCGTCCACAGTAATGGCACAAGGATATCCAGCAAATATCTGTTCCATGGTATGTTGGAATACCTCACTAGCAGAATTGATTCCAAATGGCATTCTCAAAAACCTGAATCTCCCAAATGGTGAGCTGAATTTTGTTAGTAAAGAAAATCTCTGATCTGGCGAGATTTGCCAAAAGGAGTTCTTGGTATCCAAAACTGAGAAAACAGTCAAATCTGGCATTAGTGCTGCTTCTTCCTCGACTGTGCACATTGGATGATGACAACATTTAAGGGCCTTATTTAAGTATCTAGGATCAATAAATTTTCAAATGTCATCTGAGCTTTTCTTGTGGGCTGCCACCCATTCAGTAGACTCTGTCACCTGAGTAAGAACACTTAAATTCACCATTCTGTCTAATTCTGCTTTTACTTTACTTTGTATTGCTAGCAGGATCGTATGCGCAAGTCTGACAACTGGGTTTATTTCATGATTCAGCATCATGGAATATGTAATTGGGAGTTTACCAATTTCATCTTTGAAGATGTCGGCATATTCTTTAAAAATATGTTGTGAAAAAAACTATCATTTTCATTTGTATTTAGATAATGAAGTTTTTTATGGAGTGAAATCAATCCCATTCTTAGGCTGTCTTCAAGGCCTAGTAATGACTGTACGTCTCCTGTGACTACATGGAATTGTAAATCATAACTGTTACCTGTAGAATGGTAAGAAAAGACTACAGCACCATCTCTCTGAATTTCTTCGGCACCATAAACAATTAGTTTTGTGCTCCTCATAGAGTTAAGGCTCTCTTCAGCTTTTACTTTTGTATAAGCTTTTGCTGACTTGATGTTACATTTGGATCCAGTGTCTACCTTAAGCTGTGCTTTTTTCCCATTAATTTGTATAGTGCAAAATATTTCACTCTTTGCTAACAAGTGGGAACCCACTCTGTTGACTTTTTCACCAATCACCATCAACATAAAAGGTTTCATCACTGTCGTCAGGGCCTGCTACAGTCTCAGTTTGATCCACTGTCTTTGGTGGATGAAATTTATTATCAGTCTGTGTTGATTTGCAGAACCTTCTGAAATGATTCCAGCTTTTGCATTTGTGAAACTGTTGGCCATAGGCTAAGCATTTTTCTTGTTTACACTCATGACTGCCTCCATAGTTATGACAATTAACAATGGTAGGTGGTGCAGCATAGCTCCTCAGGTTACATTTTTAAGGCCATATTGTCTTAGTTTTTTGTTGCACACTGTCGACAATTGCAGCAGCAGATACAGCAACCGTACTAGTATGTTTTTCTGTGAGTTCATGTAGCTGGCAAATTTCAGTAGCTTTGCTCAATGTTAATACACTATCACGTAGTAGAATTCTTCTCACCGTATCATTATTAATGCCACATACAAGGCTGTCTTTTATTACATCTTCTTGTAAATCCCCAAATCTGCATGTATTTGCTTTATTTCTTAAGTCAGTAACATATGCTTCCATGGTTTCACCCGGCTTTTGATTTCTTGTATTGAATTTATGTCCATCCATCATTATATTCATCTGCGGGTTACACACTTTTCAGAATTTATGCTTTAAGCATTCCGGATCTTCACTGGTTTCTGCTTGGGCAATGATACGGTGGTGTTCTCCCACTCTTGCATAAACAGCAGGTGCAGATACAAAAGAACATTCATGCTCGATAGCCTCAGAGCCTGCCAAATTGAGAAGTAGAAATGGTCGTGTGCATGCATCTTTATTTGAATGTGTAGCCTCTATGAAAATATATTATACTTGTACAAATTCTCAGTGACATTGCAATCAAACATCAGTGGTTCAGCTCTGAGAAATCCATCTGCCATGCTAACAGTATATATTTGTTCTTTTGCACTTCAGTCGCTTGTTACACTCGGATGATATTTAGTTAGCATCCCACTTTTGACACCATTTTGAATGACGAGTGGAGCCAGTAAATTTAAGTTGTGGTTTATTGTACACCCGAAGTGGATCCAACTACATGCACATCATATCTCTCAACCTCTTAGAGCAAGAAATCTGGACAAAGCCATAAGTAAAAGTGAGACAAAGGCCCAATAATAGGGCCAATATTTAAATATTGCTCTTACAAACTTAAATGTTGATACAATAACAGGTTTTGCATTAGCATTAATTTTTCTGAAGGGTATAAAGTCTGAAACTCAAATGTGTGTCATTATTTTTTAACTTTACTCTTTAATGATTTGCCACTAATTTGTCAGAAGACCACAATTTTATGAAAAATGGACCAAAAATATGAATCACAAATCTAGACATTCTGCAAAAATCGGTACAGTTGAGAAGTATGATGCACATGTATGAATTACACATAACTATACTTGCTTAATACCACCCCTCATGTGCTTACTTAAACTACAGTAGCTATCAAGGTACAAACAGTCACTATTCTACACATACCAAGGAGAATGTTGTACTCAGTAATTGGTCTGATGAATGACAAATGCAGTGAAATTATGACTTCCTTGGAACTAGATGACATGGCCTTGCTTATAAGTTGCACAGTATAGAATATTTTCCTTACTACCATAGACATATGATGGTCAAAGGCTAGTTTACAGTCTACATGTGTTCCCAAATCTCTGACTACTAGATCTACTAGGGTGTGTTATCAACTCAGTAGTTTCCATGGATAGCTGACTTCCAAAAGGATACTATTGTGTATTTTTTGGTGTTGACTTTTAGACTAGCTCTGATGCCAGTCCTTTGTCTGAGTCAGCCCTTCTTGGAAGATATTAGTTTCCTGGGTAGATTTTATGACTGCACCTAGTGTGTAATCATTTGCAAACTTGGTCAGCCAGAGGGCTTGATGTTGGTCTTAACTTCAGAGAAGTGGAAGCTAAAAAGGAGTGGACCTAGCCCAAGGTCATGAGTTAGTCTGCTAGTGACTGGCCTCTTTGTGGAGGTGGACTTTTTTATCCTAACTTCTTGGGTCCTCTCTGAGAGCTACCCAGCTATCCATAGAGACATAGAGGTTTATACCTAATTCCTTGAATTTGTCTATAGTGCCCATGTGGGGTACTGTCAAATGCCTTGGCCAGGTCAAGGCAAGCAGTATGCACCATTTTTCCCTCATCCATTGCCTTACTGAATTTCTCAAAAAAGTCCACCAGGTTGAGGAGGCATGATATAAGAGCAAATACTTTTCTCATTAGAGACCAGAAGAGACAGATAAAATGATGATGGTGGACCAAATCATGCCAGAAAGATGTGAAGGAAAGAGGTGGAAGGTTTATTAAATGACAGTGAATACATTTTTTTTAATTTATTTATGTCCAGTTACGTTTTGCTGAATGTTTACTATTGTGGCAACTTAGTTTATACGTTTTACTACAACACACATTGTTAGTGTTCTATGTTTTGAGGAATATTTACTAGTTAGCAAATGACAATGCACATCAAATTTATTTTTTAATGTAACCTTTTTACCTGTTGATTTATTTATTTATTGACACGGTGGTGGTGCTGCAGTAGCATTGTCGCCTCACAGTAAGACGCTGTCCGGTTTGATTCTCAGCTAGAGAGTCTTCTGAGTGGAGACATGCGTGAATGGGCGTACCTTCATTGAAGGTTGTGCGTCAGGGCTGGCAACTCGGCACGTAAAAATCAACTGCCACTCAGAGGACCGAAGTTCCGCTGTGGCGACCCCTAACCAGGAAAAAGCCGAAAGACACAACAACAACAACATTTGTTAACCGGGTTGATCCAGCTGGGATTATGGTCAATTTTCAGTGGAGTTCCGAGGAGAAAAGCTCCAAAAAAACACAAACAGTTTACAGAGAATCAAACATTTGAGCCAAAAATATGGTCAAAAATCAGTTATATAAGAATGTTAGAGAGAAAAAGCAGAAATGCAAATACATGATATACATATCAATATTTTTACAGACTAAAAAATATATTCACATATTTAGAAAAATAGTTAAGTCCAACAGCACTGATTATAGGGTTTAATAAGTATTCACAATAGTGGAGTACTGGTTTGGATATTATTTGGAATATTTTGTAGTTACCCTAATGTTCTGGACATCAGACTTGTTTTTAAGCTATGTGATTCTAAAGTATCCACAAACAATCCACTGATACTGTAGTGATGAGCTCAGAAAAAGGCAGAACATAGCGTGTGAACAGTTAGTGCAGGATGACGTTATTGGCCTGAATGTATCCATAATAACTTAAAAAAGAAAAAGTAAAAAGTCACTAGCATTCTGAAGCCATATAGATGAAAGAGTGGTTTGTCCTTAATGGGTCATTTGCCTATATCCCATGGGCTTCTGCTACAGAAGGTTTGAGATATTAACTCATGTAGTTTTACTGAAAGATGTTTTTTTAAAACAGAAATTCAATAATAATCCTACAGCTATGAGGGTTATTAAAAGTCTGTTTTATTACATATAGTGGGCTTGCAGTACACCTAAAGTATTTGGATCATTTTAAATAAGTAACCAGGAATTTAATCTGAAATGAGAGTCACAAAATCAATGCAGTCAGTCATTATTTACATAAGAATTGCTCTCAGTATACTTTGTACAGTATACAGAAACCATTCCATATGGCCCTAGCAGGGGTCAAGAATTGAAGAACTGCACTGAGTGGTGTTCTTTGTAATTACTTACTTGTTTACATAATAGCTTATAATTTATTTTATCATACTTGGTGTATATTGTTTAGTTCTACAGGTTAGCAGCCTGTCAACAGGATGGCTTATAATAAACCGCAAACCCATGACAGCTTAGACTAGTAAGTGATCATATATTTAGTAACTACCTAAGTAGTGAATTACCACACGGATTAAGTAGTAAAGTACTGTATTTCAAGTGTCGTCTACATTCAGAATGAATGAGTGGATCATTGTGTTAAGTTGCAGTTCAGGAACTACACATACACACACTCACACACACACACACACACACACACACACACACACACACACACACACACACACACACACACACACACACACACACACACACACACACACACACACACACACACACACACACACACACACACACACACACACACACACACACACACACACTGCACTTCACTGCTTTATGTTCATCATATTGAAAACTGCTGCAGTAGCCTTAGGTGTACGAGTTATATCCTACCAAGGATATAACAGCTGGCCAGCTTCCAAAGCTTCATGGCACCTTTATTGCACCCAAACTGTCAGGCAGCTCATGCTGAGCTGACTAAAAGACAAGTTTGGGCACCAAGCCATTTAGAGGTTTACTGCCAAAGAAGAGTACGCCCCACGCAGATCAATAGTTGGCTTATGCTGATCCTTTGCAGGGAAGATAAGTTCCCTTTGGGGGGAAAAGCTTTCATTTAATAATTTTGATTATTATTTGCATGTTCCTCATCAGGAAAGTTATTTTAAAGCTAGGAGTTTGTGTTTTAATGGACTATCACAAGACTATACTGTACTTTTAAACAGAAACGCTCTTTTTCTTGTCAATTTAAAAGTGGTTTAAGCTAACTAATTTTTTTCTGTGGAGAAACTGTGTTTATTTTATTTTGTGGAACTGACATAGTGTTTTAAAGTACATTTCATTGTGTTTGTATGGGGAAAGAAATGACTTTTTATTTTTACCAGCAATTGTTACTTGTTTTCCATGGGGAAGAGAAACCATTTTTGCCTTGTCCATAGAAAAAAAAACTGTCGCCTGGTTGGTCCTTCTTTCAGCCACAAAAAGAAAAAAATAAGCAAACAGCCTTTGCCACTACAGCAGCCTAGTAATTTGCCTCAACTGCAGGTGGCTGACTGTTGTGGCCGTTCATTATACCTTAGACCACTTATCTTTTACCCTGGATCCCTCTGGTATAGCACCTTCAGCCATTATGGATCAGGGGTTAGACACATTCTCTGTGGCTGGTGGGGGTTCCCTCAGTGGACAAGAGAGAGCCACTCTTGTTTGTCCTCAGAGAGGAGAACAGGGAAGGCTTCCCTGTTTTGCCAGAATGTTGTGCCCATCTCTAGGGAAGCTACTGCTGCCACTAATAACATGGCTGGCCTCATGTTTCCTGTCAAGTAGAAACAGAAAACTAATCATGTATCTATTCCTCCTCAAATTTCTTTAGACAGGAGTAGTTTACTTTGTCAGACTTGGGGTTTAATTCAGGCTATTAATCCTTCTTGTAAGGTAGATTCTGGTAAAAGAAAGAGGGGTGCTTCCTTTCCTGAAAAGATTCAAGATTCGGAATTTGGACAGGAGGATGTAGAGACAGATACAGTTTTTTTTCTAGATTTCTGATTCAGACTCAGAGGAGAGCTCAGATTCTGATTCTCTTTGTGGGGATTTCTCTTTCTCTGAAACTGTTCTAGAATGTGCCCATGTTTTCAGTCAGTCCCTCAGAAAATAGGATTTGCTGTTATAGAAGGAATTTCCAAAACCTGCACCCATTTGAACAGTTGTGTCTGTCTTGGAAGATGTGTGCCTGCAGTTTTGCTGATAGCCAGCTAGCTGATCCTAATAAGGCAGATACGTTGTATAAATTTCCTAAGTCTTTATACAGTCCTCCCAAACTTGATCCAGCCAAACTTAATCCTTCTGTTGCTAAACACTTAGCTAATTCCAGTTCTGCTGTGTTCGATGAAGATGGGGAGATTATTGATAAGTTTGGGGAAAAAGTCTGTGCTTCTGCAACTTTGATTTTCAGAATTTTAAATTGTTGAATTATCAGGATCATATGTTATGGTTTGTCCTGACTAGTTCTGAAAATATGAGGCATATTTTTTTCTGCAGTTTCTTTTTGTGAGGTGAGGAAAAATCTGATTTAAATAATTTAATTTCATCTATTGCTCAAGTCACTACTTATTACATACAGTATATGGATGACTCTGTTGATTTTTAAGGGCTATGGCCACAGATACTGTTTAGAGGAGGTTTGCATGGCTGCATTTTCAGAACCTCCAAGATGATGATATTAAAATGAGTTTTTAAATTCCTTTTTGGATAGATATTTAGTTTTTGGCCCTTCTGCTGCAAAGGTGATCAAAGTATGTTTTGAAAGGGGTAAGCTGATACAGGAAATCTCAAAGACATTTCAGCACTCTTTTTCCAAATTTTCCAATAGATTCTGTAAGTCCTTATCCGATCTTGGTAATAAACAAAATAAACAGGCTCAGCAAAATGCAGGTAAATAGACATTTAAGAAGGAATGGCAATGGGGTTCCAAGAAAAATTCTAGAAACTTCCAAAACCAGGGACAGTCCAATGAATCAGAATAACTATTTAAGAGACTTTGTCCCCCACTCACCTTGGTAACCCTCTTTTTGTCTTCAAGAAATTCTGAATCTCGACTTCTCTCTTTGGTAACAGTTTTAGATAAATGGATTCTGAATATCATTCATCAGGGTTACAAATGGCAATAGGAGGAAATTCCTCCTTTCCAGGGAGTAATTCCTTATCCTCCAAATCAAACTTTTTTATTTCCACTTGTCCCTCATCACATGCTGTCTTGAGAAGTGATAGAACCAGTTCACCCTTCCCCTTTAAGGATGTTTTTAGTGCAAAAGAAAGAAAATGCTTGGAGACTAGTTCTAGATCTTTCTTCCTAAACTTGTTTGTGATAGTGCCCAAATTCAGAATAATGTCTCTTCACAACCTGTTACCACTTCTTCCTCATTTAAGTTTCCTTGTAACACTAGACTTAAACAATGCTAATCATCAGATCCCTATTCATCTTGATTTCAAGCTTTTCTTAAGGTTTTGTATGTCTGGATACTATTATCAGTTCTCTGCTTTACTCTTTGGACTATTTACTGCACCAAGAGAGTTCACAAGTTGTCTGGCTATAGCTATAGTTCATTGCAGGCTATAGGGTATCCACATTTTTCCATATTTAAATGACTTGCTTATCTTTGCAGAGCCTTTTTAAAAGTGTCAGAAATCTCATTCCTGGATGAGAGATCTCTTACTCAAGTTGAGATTTCAAGAGAGCATTCAAAAGTCATTCTTGACTCCTTCTCACAAGATTGTGTTCCTGGGATGTCAGCCAGACACTGCAGTTCAAAGCACTTTTCTTCCACTGAAAAAAATAGGTCTGTATCTAGATCTCTTTCTAGGGTTATCTACTCAGACTTCAGTCACTGTAGGGGAATAACTCAGGATTTTGGGTCTCATGGCTACTATAGTTATTATGATACCTCTGGCAAGACTTCACATGAGAAAGATACAGTGGTATCTGAAGTCTCTCTGCTCCCAGTTTTGGTTCCATCATCACCCATTGCTAAGGTTTGTGAACAGATATCACTAAACCCAGGTCTTTCTTTCTTCTTCCCTGTTCCAAAGCAGTCAGTCACCACAGGTGCTTCAGACTTTGCATGGGGAGCAATTTCAGGATAAATAAACATACAGAATTTATGCAACACCAAGGACAGATGCACTTGCACTGATCAAGGAATTCAACTCTCTGAATCATCTTTGGTCCCCAGGACCTCTTCAAGTTGTTACAGGTAATACCACAGTAATGTGATACATCATCAAGCAAAGGAGAACCAGGTAGTACCTCCTTTGCAGGCTAGCCATGTTAGCTAGGGATGTAGCTTCACACTGCAGTATCACTCTGCAGGCATCATACATTCCATCAGAGCAAAATTGTGTGGCAGACAAACTGAGCAGGCAAGGGCAGCTCCTCACAAATGGAACGTAGATCAAGGAGTGTTTCAAGATTTCATCTATCTGTGGGGAGTTCCTGAAGTAGACATCTTTGGCTCCTCCCTGAACAATCAGCTGGCAAGATTCTGCTTCAGAACTCCATGCAACAAGGCTTGGAAGACAGGTAACTTATTTTTCCTTGGACAGAAATGTTCTGTGTTCTTTTCCACTAATATCAGGGTACTTCTGAAGATTTAGTAGAAATTCCTCAAGATCACTGTGGTCATTCCCTTCTGCCTAGGCAGCCATGGTCTTCCTTCTTTTGGAAATGGTCAGGGGCAATTACCACAAGTTTTCTCACAGATTGGTTCTGCTCACATAAGAACAGGGGTGTTTGATACACCTCGACAACAATCATCTTCAGTTGACTCTGTGGATGATAGGGTCTTAATTCTTTTAGTCACCTGTTTACTGAGGACATGCAGCAGGTACTAATGGAGGCACAAAAATCTGATATTGGAAAATCATATATTATTTCTAGTTGGTGTCAACAACATAACCAACCCCTATTCAGGGCTGGTTGTTCTCTGGTTGTGCAATATTTGGTTGAGTTACTATCTTATGAACTTTCTTCCTCCTCTGTCAAGGTTCATTTATCGATCATTTCAGCATGTCTGCCCATGGATCCTCCTCTTTCAATGCAGTCTCATGTCAAAATGTTTTTGGAAGGCTTTTTGCATAAGAGGACCCCAAGAAAACTGGTGCCTCCTCCTTGGAATATTAATTTTTTGCCATAGAAACTAAGACTTGCTCCATTTTTAACCAGCTAACCTAGCTGACATGAGATTCTTAACATCCAAAACAATTGTATTTATTTTTCTGACCTCTGCAAGAAGAGTGTCTGTATTGCAATCTCTTACGTTGAGTCAACCTTAGCTCATAATCCACAAGGACATAGTTTCTCTTTGAGAAATAGTCTTTCTTTTATGCCTAAAGTGGTATCCTGAGTTTACTTAAAGCCAAATTACCCATCCCCTTTTTTCTTTCCCAAACCCAAAAATGAGGGATAAAGGATACTTCATATCTTGGATGTCCCCTGACATCTCAGGTACTACCTGGACAGAATTAAATCTTTCAGATCTTTGATCAATTTTTCATTAGTAGTGAAGGTAAGAAGAAGGGACAACCTTTGTAAAAAGAAACTATTTCAAAATGGTTGTTTAAGGCTATTACCTTTTGTTATACTCTAAGCAGGGCAAGACCCACTGTACCAGGGCCTTGGCTTCATCTGTGGCTTTTTGGAAAGGGCTGGATTCTGGAAGTATTTTAGAAGCAGTGATTTGGTCTTCTGTATGTACTTTTACAAAGCACTATAAGCTTCATTCCTTCTCTAGGTCCAGGTCAGGCTTTGCTAGGACCATTCTTCTGGACTCTTCTCCTTCCACCTCCCAAATGCAGTTAGCTATGGTAATCTACCCATATAGCTTAGGCTACTGCAGAATTGATCAATATGATGAACGTAGTACAGTTGTATTAGTAAACGCACCATAACTGTAGTTGTTTGAATGATCACTGCTGCAGTAGATACTCCCTCAGGGTGTGATTATTTATGGGTTTTTTTTCCTAGAACTGTCATTTCAGGGCTTAGATTCTATCTCTTTGGCAGGAAAGCTCTGAAGGTTCTGGCACCTAACCTTGTCTTTTAGTCAGCTCAGCTTGAGCTGCCTGACAATTTGAGTGCGTGGAAGGTGCCCTGAAGCTTTGGAAGCTGGATGACTGTTATATATTTGCCAGGATATAACACATATTGCTAAGGGTATTGCAGCAGTGATCATTTGAACATCTACTGTTATGGTAAGTTTACTTACACAGATTTACTTCATGCATCCAAACCCAGATGAAACAAGGAAAAGAGGTAACATCAACAAGCTCAGTAACCTGCAGGTCTGCACTGTAAAGCACCATGATGAAGAAAAAAGCTTATTATGTGCATCAGACAAATGCCTGTCTATGAAATCTTCAATCAGCAATAAAAAGAAGAGCAGAAAGACAAAGCTGGTAGTCAAGCAACAATAGAAAGAAGAACAGAAAGGCAAAAGCTCCAATCAATCAGCAACAAAAGGAAACACAATTTTCAGTCATTCAAAATAATAAAAATGCACAATAGATAACTGATTAATAAGATATCTCAGGAAAAATCAGCAGCCAGTTCAGGCTGGCATTAGGCAGGCAGGGATGGAACCATTTCTGCTGTCACTTAAAATAGCTAACAGAACCATTAGGCACAAAAATCAGCAACAGCAAATCCAGTCCCAAGTCTCTCACCTGGCATTTTGTCTAAACACAGAGAAAACATGGGCAAAATATAAAATTATCCACTTAGTAAGGTGAAATGCCATCAAACTCAGTGACCCACAGCTTAGCAGTATTAAGTCTAGTCCTAAGTCACTCAGCTGCAATCTGCTGCAAACACAGATGAATCAAAAACATCATGTAAACTATTTATTTATTTATTTAACATTTGTTTACCAGGAAAGTCTGAATGGGACAGTGCCCATTTTCCGCCGATGCCCAGAGAGAAATACTCCAAACACATAACCTTATGCATCCCTATCATAGTATGTCGAGCAGAGCAGCAGTATGGTTATATGCAATATTTTGTCAAGACAAGCACCAGAAAATGATAAACTCTTACAAAACCAAAATATTATTTATACTTTCTGCTTTTTGCTAGCAGTTATGTAGTTACATGGAATAATTTGTGAAGACAAGCTTCAGAAAGTGATAAACTGTTACAAACCAAATTCTGTTTGTACTTACTGATCAATACTAAACAAGGAATTCAAATCAGATCAAAATACAGATGGTGCTTAAACAATATCTTTTATATACCGATTTCTTCCTTGCCGTGACATAGAGCTATATAATCAAGGTACTAAAACTTGCAGTTCAGGCAATTATAAAAAAATTAGGAACTGACCAAATGTTTACAAATTTTTGATGCCAGATTTATATAGGACTTTCAAATCTTCTTTTTTTGTTACAATTACAGGTAATTTGTGGTGCATGTTAACATCTGCAATGTTTGCTACACTTATGGCTATTGTACTGCACATTTAAACAGTTACATTTTTGTTGCAGTTATGGCTTGTGTACTGCACATTTCTAGAGCTGCATCTTTTGTTGCATTTATGGCTAGTTTATGGTGCATTGTAGAGATCTGCATCTCTTGTCACAACTATGGCTCATGTATTACACATAGAGCTGGCTCCAGCACTCAGCAACCAAGGCAGTCATCTAGGTCCCACTGGCTGGGAGGGGGCCCATTTACTTTTTAAGTTAAAAGAATTACGTTTTGTTTTGTTAAGGGTGGTGTTCCTTAAGAACGCCCTTTGCATCTGGTCACACGTACCTGTTGCTTATGTACGTGTGTTGCACAGATCTGTTGTTTACTTCTTCCTTTCTGTGTTCCTCACATGGAATTTAAATACAAGAAGACATTCTGCCATGAAATATGTACTACAACAACACAGTATGAATGTACAAGTAAGGTGTGTGTGTGTGTGTGTGTGTGTGTGTCTGTGTGTGTGTGTGTGTGTGTGTGTGTGTGTGTGTGTGTGTGTATATATATATATATATATATATATATATATATATATATATATATATATAAAATGTCTGGGTCTCTGTTAGCAAATCAAAATTCACTTGCCCGAACACCTAATGATCGACACATAGGTTGGTACTAGGCCATCAGCCCTAGGGCCTATACAAGCCTAGCCATAACAATTCCCTGGCTATTTCTTCCCACACTGTTTACTTCCCTGGACCCCTGTCTAGCAGGGCGACTGACATGATCCCCAGGGTGAATTTCCTTTCTCCCATCCAATCGTCAAGGTTCCTTTTGAAGAGGGCCAAAGAGGCACTCTGCTTGACATGTATGGGCAGTCTATTCCAGAGTCTGGGGAGTCTCTGGGTCAGGAACCTGTCCTTCCAGCATGTTTTGTTTATTGTGATGACAAGGTTTAGATCCCTGGAGCATATGGCTCTGAGGGATTGGAATTTCTTTAAGTGTAGCATGTCCAACAGCTCTGGGTTTGACATGGCCTTGTATGCTAAGCAGAGATCGCCTCTGAGTAGACGATATGTGACAGTGTATAGCTGGAGTTTTTTAAGGTGGCCAGCGTAGGGCATCTGCTTTAGGCCTGTGATTCTTTTAGTGAGGTATTTCTGCGGCCTTTCCAGTTGTTGCAGATGTCTTGAGAGGTACATACCAAATGGGGCATTGTATTCTATAATGGGTCTAATGAGGGAAGAGTACAGTGGGACAATGACCTCCTTTTTTCTGGATGAAAAGCCCTTAGTGATGAGGTGTGCCACATAGAAGGATTTCCTGACTGTTGTGGCGATGTGGTTATCGAAGTTGAGACCACTGTCCACCTGTGTCCCTAAGTCTCTTATCACACTTTCGATATTTAGTGTACTGCCACCTGTATGGTAATTCATGGGTACATGTTTTTTCCCAAAGGGGATAACTATACATTTCTTGGCATTGAGCTTGAGCCTATGGCTCTGGCACCAAGCATCTGTTTCTGTAAGGCCCTTTTGTAGAGTATCCGCATCATTTGGAGATTCAGTAATGGCTTCCAGTTTGCAGTCATCTGCGAACTTTGTTAGCCAGAGTCCCTTAGTGTTGGCCTGTACTTCAGAGAAGTAGATGCCAAACAAGAGCGGTCCCAGGAATGAACCCTGAGATACTCCACTTGTCACTTGTCTGGAGCTGGATTTGGAGTTGGCTACATTTACAGTGTGGGTACTATCAGTAAGCCAGTTAGCAACCCATTGGGTGACATAGGGATTAATGCCCAGCTTAGTAAGTTTATCTATGATTCCAGAGTGGGGGATGGTTTCAAAGGCCTTGGCAAGGTCTAGATTGGCTGTGTGGACAACCTTACCCTTGTTCATGGCTCTGGAGATTGATTCAAAGACGTCAATCAGGTTCAGGAGACAAGATCGGCCCTTCACGAATCCAAACTGGGTGGGGTCCAGTGTTTGAAGGTTGCCATTGTCTTTGTTTATAAGTTCCACGATAATACGCTCCATGGCCTTGCAGATAAGGCTCATCAGACTGATGGGACGGTAGTTTCTGGGATCCAAGGTGGATCCCCCCTTGTGGAGTGGGATAACTGTAGCTCTGTGCCACTCAGTGGGCACGAAACCTGAGGTGAGGCTATGATTAAGCATGACACTTAGGTGAGGTGCCAGTTCATATTGTAGTTCATGTAGTACACAGCCCGGGATGTCATCTGGTCCCATGGATGCTGTATTCTTAGCTTTGGAGAGTGCGTTTTTTACCTGTGTGGCCATTAACACCAGAATTTGGCAATCTTCCGATATTAAAATGGGCCATTTAGGGGGTGAGAGGGGGGTGAAGTTGGCACTGAATCGATCTGCCATGATATTGGCAATATCCTTGGGATCAGTATATTTAATGCCATTCTGTTTTAGCTCAGAGCAGATCTGAGCATTGACATTTAGATTCTTGACATAGTTATAGAATGCCTTGTGGTTGTCTTTGGCAATTTTATTTTTGTAACTAGCTTTGGAGGATTTTATGAGGGATCTCAGTTTCTTACTGAGGCTGGTAAGGGAGTATTTTGCATCCTGGGATTTTCCTCTTTTCTGCAACAGTTTCTTCCTTTTGTTGTAAAGTTTGTTTATGGCAGGGGACCACCAGACTGGCTTCCTTTTTTTGGATGAGAGCATCTTGGTTCTATTTGGTATGGTACGATTCATGCATGAGTGGTTGTGCTCGTACAGTGCCTTAGTGTAGGATTCAGCAGTTGAACTTTCAGTTCCTGTATTCATAGGTGTCATGAAGTTTGTCACTTCTGACTTGAGTAGCATGAAGTTGGCTTTGGAGAAGTTTTTTATGGAGGTTTCCTTACTGGAGGGTGGGGGTGGGATGTGGATGTTAAGGGTGATTAGCTTATGGTCAGACCTAACGAGGGGGTGACCATAGGTGTGGAGCATTGATTTCCCATGTTGGTAATGACTGGGTCTAGGATATTGGAGCCCCTGGTGGGACTATGGATTAGTTGATCCAGGGCGTTGGAATTATGAATTCCAAGAACAGTTGGGCAAAGGTGTTTGTACATGAGTAGTTTTCCCAGTTAATGGCAGGGTAGTTAAAATCACCCAGTATTGGGGTGTTTGGTTCTGTCTTAATATTTTCCAGTATGTTTAGAAAGGTCTAGTGAGAATCTTGGGGTATGGTGGGGGATCTGTAGCAAGCTACAATTTGGATTGCAGTCTTATCTAGTGTTAGTTGCACCTGGAGAATTTCAGACGCATTGTGTTGGGCAACTAACCTGGTGGTGTGAATATCCTTGGTGAATATTGGCACTGATTATCGAACTACAAAAACTACAAACGGCCACATAAGCAAATTTTTTTTCCAGGGGAAAAAAATATCACTTGGCCAATCAAAACCCAAACAACCTATGAAACCCTATGAAAGTGGGGGGCAGCACCCACCACACCCTGCTAACTAATTATGCCAACTCCAAGATTGCTCTAAAGTGGAGAAAAGGGCAAGCTCCCGACTACAGGCAAATGATTTCTTCCCCTGTGAAAAGATTTGCTTACTTGGCCATTCGTAGTTTTTGTACTTCAATGATTATTTGTCAGTCATTAGGTGTTCGGGCAAGTGACATTTCGATTTGCTAATATAGACCCAAATCTTCCAGTTAAGGATAGCCGGTCATTAGTTCATTTGCTCAGGCTCGAGTCCTGTACCTTAGTTACAGGAAGCAAGAGCCTGACTCCTCCAACCCATATACCAAGCTGCTAAAAAACTGAGTTTTCAAGGAAATGAGTTTCAGGTGCAATTTCAAGCAGTTGAGTTTCAGGTGCATTTTTCAAGGAACTGTGAGCTTCAAGGGAAGAGAAGTTTATTGCTGCTCATGCTAAGTCTGTTTATAATGTGCAAATGTTTTATTTAGCAAATGGTATCACTGTTGTACTGTAGAATTCAAAAATATTGTTAGTAGCACAACATGTAGCATACACTTGCTTTTGATGCAGAAGGCTGTGGGTTCTACTCCCCCAGCATGTATATGGTTTGCTGAAACTGTCTTGTACTTTAAGGGGGGGGTGCTGCAGTCCTTAGCTACAAGTCCTAGAAGATAACAGCTTTTTATACTTATCTTCCTCAGTTGCTTAGAGGAAAACAGCTCCAGTACTTACTTCTCTCACTTATCTAGAGGAAAATAGTGATGACCCAGACATGTCCACAGGACAGCTCCCAGGGTTCTATCCTGTCTACCTGATGAATCTGGGCATCCTGGGGCAATGTAGCAATTGGCTCATGTACACTGACAACCCTCGCCTCCTACCATGCAACACTACAACCTGTGAGAGATGCACTTACCTAGCCAAACTGGAGGCAAAGCTGTCTCAAAACAAGACTGAACTTGTCAGTCAAGAGGAGAAGGTAAACACTTGCACCACACCGCACTCATCACATAGTCCCACTAACGCTACACCACCAAAACCCACACATAGAAGCACAAAAATACTCAAGGAGGCTCTCAATGATAATCTGCCCAATCAACAGAGACCTCCAAAGCATAAATGCAAGCAGCCTCTACCCCTCAACACAACCTAAAAGACACATAACACCACAGACTCTGTGTGCCACTCAGCCATAGCCCATAAGCAAAACAAACCACCCAACACAGTCATAGGAGACTCTATAGTCAGGCACACTGATGTTCCACTCACCAGAATAGACAAGGAGAAGGTTATTGTTGGCTGCCTGTCAGGTGCCAGGATACGCCGCATAACCCACATTCAGGTCACTCCACAACAAGTACAAATATGACTCAGTCATTGTCCATGTTGGTGTGAATGACCTCAGATGTACCTCCCTGGACTACATGAAAAGAGACATGGAAGAGCTCTCTGATCTTGTAATCCAGGCAGGTATGACCCTAGCCCTGAGTAGCATCCTACCTTTTCCCAGAATGATACGACACATGAATGCACTCTATAAGCACTTACACGAGTGCATGAATCATGCTATCCATAACAGAACCAAGACACTATCCTCTAAAAAAGGAAGTCAATCTGGTGGTCCCCTGCTATAAACAAACTCTACAACAGAAGGAAGAAACTGTTGCAAAAGAGAGTAAAAATCCATAAGTAGAGGAGCTCCCTGGTCAGCCTCAGTAAGAAGCTGCGATCCCTCATAAAATCCTCCAAAGCTAGCTATGAAAACAGAATTGCCACAGATTCTAAGGACAACCACAAAACATTCAATAGCTATGTCAAGAATCTCAATGGCAACACCCAGATCTGTTCTGAGTTACAGCAAAATGGCACGAAAATTACAGAACCAACTGATGTTGCCAACATCCTGGCTGATAGCTTCAGTGCTAACTTTACCCCCCTCTCACCCCCTAAAGGGCCCATATCCATACCAGAAGAATGCAGAGCCCCTGAAATCACAACTGAGCAGGTACAAACTGCACTCTCTAAAGCCAAGAACACAGCATCCATGGGACCGGACAGCATCCCAGGCTGCGTTCAGAATGAACTGGCCCTCCACCTAAGCACCATTTTCAATTATAGCCTCACATCAGGCTTTGTACACACTGACTGATGCACAGCAACAGTTATACCACTCCACAAAGGGGGAACCACCACAGACCCTGGGAACTATCGCCCTATTAGCTTGATGAGCCTGGCCTGCAAGGCCATGGTACACATCATCATGGAACTCATAAACAAAGACATTGGTAACCTCCAAACTCTAGACCCCACCCAGTTCGGATTTGTGAAGGCAGAACCTCATCGACTTCTTTGAAACAGTCACCAAAGCCATAGACGAGGGTAAGGCAGTTCACACAGCCTATCGTGACCTTGCCAAGGCTTTCGACACCATCCTCCATTCTGGTATTAGAGATAAACTCACTAAACCGGGTATAAATCCATATGTCACAAGATGGGTTGCCAACTGGCTCACTGACAGAACCCACACTGTAAAAGTTGCAGACTCCAGTTCTGACTTCAAACCAGTGACAAGTGGAGTACCACAGGGTTCGGTCTTGGGTCCTCTCCTGTTTGGTATCTGCTTCGCTGAAGTACAAGCTAACACAGAGGGCCTCTGGCTGATGAAGTTCACTGATGATTGCAAATTTGGTGCCATAGTCAAGTCCCCAAACAATGTAGCCATTCTGCAGAAGTGCCTTGAGACAGATGCCTGGTGTCAGAGCCATGGCCTCAAGCTCAATGCCAAATAGCGCGACATCCCCTTTGGTTAAAAACTCTGTACCCATGAGCTACCACATAGGCGGCAGTCCACTTAATGCCGAAGGTATGATAATAGACCTTGGGACTTGGGTGGACAGTAGTCTCTCCTTTAATAATCACATTGCCATAGTAGTCAGGAAATCCTTCTACATGGCACACCTCATCACAAAAGGGTTCTCATCCAGGAAAAAAGAGATCATTGTTCCACTCTAATAAAAAAACAACTGTATGTTCAAAAATAAAATAAAAGTCTCTTTCAAAGAGTATTTGTACCCACTCCATTGAAAATGTATGTGCTGCTGATATCCATCTATTTTTAAACAATTCTTTTTCATCATTTACATCGAAGGGAGTTGTTGGATTTTTAAAAGCTTTAAGCCCCCGTGGGGTAATGTCCAGCTCTACATGTTTTCTAAGACATAACATATTGAAATAAGGGGTCTATATTAGAACATCGACTTTTTAAAACGCCGAATGTTCTAATATCGACCCCTATTCAGCAAACGCTGACAATATCGAACATGCAGAACAGCGAATTTTTTCCCAGGGAAAAAATTTGCTGTTCCGACACACATACACACAACGCAAACACACCAAACAAACAGAACTCCACACACATACACCTAAAATCCTACATCTAACCCTGCACTAAACTGTACACACACCACTAGCTGTCCACTTACCTTAACCCAAACCCTAACCCTAAGGTCCGTCACTGTTGCACACTCACCTCGCCCATGCCCTAACCCACCAACCCTGCCCTAACCCTCACGTCCACACAATCGCATACTTACCTGACCCGTGCCGTAACCCTAACTTTCCTACCCCGCTCCCTAACCCTCACGTCCACACAATCGCACACTTACCTGATCCCGACGCATAACTTTCCACCACAGTGCTGAACATAGCAAAGCCACAGGAACGGCCAACTGAATTCCTTCTCTAGGAAGAAATTCAGTGTTCCTCAGCTTCGCTGTTTTCAGTGTTCACTGAATAGGGGTCAATATTAGAACATTCGAAGATGTGAAACTTCGATGTTCTAATATAGACCCGAAATAAGAGCTTGTTTCCTTAAATAAGGCTTTTTCAAGTTTATCATGTAACTCTTGTACCTCTGTTGATAATCCAACTGTTCTTGCAAACCCCATAGTGGAAAATGGGTCTTCCATCCTCCGGTTCCAATCAGGAGAATATTTATCCCAAAACATTTCTGCAACTTCTCCTGTTTTCACGGCTCTATCGTTCATCTGGAAGACATACTCATCTATCGAACGCTGTTCTTGCTCAGCACCATCTTCCCTTAAAATTCTGGGAACATTGTTAGAAGAATTTGTGGCCATTCGACCCAAAACTAACAAAAAACAACTATATGTTCAAAAATAAAATAACAATAAAACGTTCACAGAATCATACTAACAAATATCCAGTTTAATAGACCTTAGCCTTTCAGCTTCACACACACCTTCAAAAAGTAATAACCATTAAAACAAACTATTTATAGACAATACTTCATTCAATTAACTCCAATTATCTCATTACCAACCTCCAATTACATTCTTTGTTCAAGCCCAATGGCTCCATTGTATTATATTTTAAAATAAATAATGTCTCTATACAGCAACTTGTTTTTTATTTCTCTATATTCACCCAGTTGTAATTTTATTTGTTCTAAAACTGTTGCTTTTAAGCAACTTGGATTTGAATTATGATATAATTTAAAATAAGCCCCTAAAGGGCTTTCCACTTTTACATTAACAATGTCTCTTACACGTTCCTGTATACGCTTTTTGAAAGACCTAACTGTCTCTCCAACATAATATAATTCACAACCATATTTTAACAAATATATAACACTTTCTGTTTTACAATTATGCAGTCCATTTGGTGTAAAATGTGCGCTGTTTATATTTTCAAACTTCCTAACCACATATTTGCAGCTGCAGCATCTATTACATGTGTACGTTCATTTATTTATCACTATTTCACTATACATCGTAGCACTCGGTGAAATGAAATCTTTATGTATCAACATATCAGATAAATTTCTACCTCTTTTATAAGATATTTGGACATTAGTCAGCATTATCTATTTTAAATCTTTGTCCTTTAGTAGCATTGCCCAATGATTTTTAACTTCTTTAATTATTTTAGTAGTTAATATATTAAAGGTTGTCACAAAATAAATTTCTTTTTTCACTTGTGACTTTTTCTCCCTATATTTTCTATTAACTGTAGTATTATTACATATATTATTGTAGCATTTATCCAATACTTCACAGCTAGCTTTTATTACTTCATTAGCATTATATCTCCTGTCTACAAACATTTCTGCTGTGTTGCACATTTCCTCATATAAGTTTTCATTACTACTGCATAGCTTTTCCAGGTGTAAGAATTCATTGTATTGTATTGTAGACATCAAGTGCCCTGGATTGCATTGTTCTTCTCTACTCGACTCTCATTAGATCCATTATTGAGTACAATACCCCCTTTGGAATGTACCTCACAAGACATCTGCAACAGCTGGAAAGACCACAGAAGTACCTCACAAAGAGGATTACTGGACTCAAACAGATGCCCTATGCTGACCGCCTCAAAAAACTCCAGCTTTACTCCGTAACATATTGCCTGCTTCGAGGTGATCTCTGCCTAACATACAAAACTATGTCAAACCCAGAGCTGTTGGACATGCTACACCTAAAGGAATCCCAATCCCTCTGAGATACACACTCTAGGGACCTAAACCTTGTCACCACAATAAACAGTACATGCTGGAGGGATATATTCCTGTCCCAGAGGATTTCCATACTGTGGAACAAGCTACCTGTCTATGTCAAGCAGAGTTCCTTATTAGCACTCCTCAAAAAATATCTTGATGAATGAATGGGAAATAGGAAATTCACTCCAGGGATAACTTCTGTGACTCTGCTTGACAGGGGCACAAGAAAATAACTTTGTTGGGTGGCGAAAGCCAGGGAACATTGTTGGCTAGGCTTACATAGGCCCTGGGGCCGATAGCCTAGTACCTACCTATGAACCTATGTCCTCCTTTGGATGAGAGCAGAGTAACTATGAACTTGTTATCAGTTTGCCATCCATTCCTTATTGCAGTATTACCAGCTCATCCTTTTTTAATGTAACATAGGCAAGTTATTCTTCAAGGGCAGCAGACAATGAATTTTTAGATGAAACACTGAAATATAAAGTTGTTTGCTAGCAATCACCTGTTAGTTAAAGATCTCTTTAATGTGGAATTATTCAGCTTGTGATGTTATGAGGTAGTTCCACCTGTGCCAGGGAGAGTAGGGCAGTAAATGTGTATATATGCCAGCTTAGCTAGCTGGACTTTTATAAAGAATTTTATGTTGTTTGACTATCACATTGATTTATACAGATGTTTGAGTTAAAAATATATTTTTTAAATTACTTGTGTTAAAAATGCATCAACAATAGTCCTGCTGGACAGAATGTATCCATGTATATTCAGTTGTATTGCTGTAACTGATCAAATGTGTATATTTATTAGAGAATCCTGGAAGGGTGAAAAGTTTGAAATTGTGTTATAGCTTTCAGATGCTGCCACAGATCTTAGCAAAGCTGTGTGTGTTTATTGTACCAGAGTTAGGTGACCAGAGGTGATGTCATCCTCTAACCAGCATCTAGTTTGTTTGGAACTCTCGCAGCAGAACTTTGAAACCTGATTGGAAAGATTTCTGACAGGGTATGTATCTCATACATCCACACAGACAAAGAGAGACATCATCTGGCTTTTACTGTGGTAAGACACTCTGCACACATCCGCTTGCCTTGCTTTAGTAAGTAGTCAGGGAACAGTAATTCTTTAGTTAGGGACATTTAGTGAGAATAGTTTACTATTGTTTGCTGCATCTGTGAGAAACTATCCAACTGTATTATTTTTTTATATCGCTGTGGTGTAAACTCTGTTGTTTATTGTATTCAGTATTCTCCTGTTTTCTGTTTTATTATTTATCATTAAGTATTTTAATACCTTTTGTTATAGTTGGTCCTTTAGTGAATACTTGTAATATCTTGAGAGTACCTGCACTTGTTTTAGTGACACTGTGGCCACTCCTGAAAGCCTTGCTGCTCTCGTCTAACTCTACCAATTGTATTAGTATTATTTTACACAGTATAATTGGCTACCCTTTGTAAGAGCCCTAGGGTAGCTGACTGGTGGCAGTGTGATTACCTCAGGGTCTGGGCCGAAAGGGCCACGGCTAGTAAATCTGTGCCAGCTTTTCCCAGGTGTCTGTGTTTGTGTGTGTGTGTGTGTGTGTGTGTGTGTGTGTGTGTGTGTGTGTGTGTGTGAAACTCAGTAATCCAAATGTGTGTGTCAGCTACTGGGAACAGGGATGCAGAGCTCCCGAAGTGGTCAGTGTGGAGTTTGTGTGGGTCTGGAGAAAGAATGAGAGTCCAGCCACAGGTGTGGAGCATGCTCCCTGTGTGCTCTTAAGAAAAATTGTACGTGGTGCAGGGGAGCTGCATTGGAAAATACTTTGTGAATCCATCTTTGCTCTTAGGACCATCCCTCACTGGTGTCAGTGGTGAGGATTGAGTCTCCTTGATTAATATCCTGGAGTAGGGACCCATCACACAGATGACTTTTACTTCTGCAGTGATTGTGCATATTGACTGATGGTTGACAGAAGCATGAGTGGCCATTTATGGTTGAAATGTTCTGAACTGTGCAGTTGTGTTATTCTTTGGTCATACATTTTGTTTCATTGCTTACTGGAAAAATGTTCAAAACTACAAATTTAAAACATGCTTTAACAAGTGGTGCTGTATTGTACAAGGAATATAATTTAATACAATCAGGAAGGTGAATCAAAGAACAAATGCATATTTGCGTGGCTCTAAAAATGTGTGCAGAGGGCCTATGATTTGAAAACAGTCCAAAGGTAAAGTTTATCTGCCGATGGCCAGATGTATTTTGTGGGTTTCAATGCCGTTTCAATGAATGTGAGTTTCAAGGGCAGAGAAGTTTTAATGTTAAGTCTGTCTTTGTTGTGAGACTGTATTGCTTTGTTTAGCAAATTCTGTCAGTATTTGTGGTATAAACTTTGAAATAAAAGTTTTAAATGAAATCCAAATATCGGTAATCATTGTACAAGTAAAGCAGAAAACAGTATGCACACTGAGAGGTTTGAACCATGTTTATGCTAACTGGGAAGAAATAACCAAGTAATGAGACACTGGAATAGCTGTGTGTATGTGTGTGTGGGGGGGTAGTGGTGTGTACGGAGGTGCTAGGGTGTCTCTGTATGGGGAGGGGGTCCCGATCCATTACCCTGATTAGGGCCCCATTTGACCATGGTCCAGTTCTGGTTATACATGTACATCTTTTGTTACAGTCATGGTTAGTATATGGTGCATTTTACTGATCTACCTCTTTTGTTATAGCTATGCCTAGTATATTACATATGTGCATTATTGTTACAGTTATGGTTAGTGTATGGTATATTTTACAATTCTGCATTTTTTGGTCTAGTTATGGCATGTTATGGTGCATTTTCTCCAGCTACGACTAGTGTATGATACATTTATACATCTGTATAATTTGTTACAGCTATGGTAAATGCATGCTGAATTTACTGATATGTATATTCTGTTACAATTCTGACTAACATATGCCACATTTATACATTTTTATCTTTGGTTACAGTTATGACTACTGCATGCTGCATTTATAGATCTGAATGTTTTGTTAGTTATGGCTAACTTGTGTCACATTTATTCATCTGTATCTTTTGTTACACATTTGGCTAGTGTGTTGTGCATTTTGCTTATGTGAATACAGTTGCTGCCAGTTGTCCTTCTTTGCATTCACCATAATGAGAACTTATGCACTCTGTAAGAATGGTATGGTCCTTCATATAATTCCCTGGTCTGGGTTTGTCTCCCTTCATTTAGCTGCAGCCAGGACCTCTATGTGTCTGTCAGAAATATTGTTACTCTGACAAAGGAAAAGAGATAGAACTAACAAAGGGATAAAACTGAGATTTGATAGATACCGTTTTACCTAACAGTGCTGCCGGAAATAATGTCTTCCATTATATAATGCATGGAGTGCTGTGATTATGGTCCAAAGTATGGGGAGAGAAAGACTTGTTAAGCACCTTTCGGACATCAGAAAGGTCCTAAATAACCTTTTGTTAAGCACCCATAATCACTGTTAAGCACTAGACTTGTGATAGAGCATTAACAGTGGTCACTGGACACCACGGAGGAGTGTTGGGAAGTTATTAAGTGCTTTATACTTTATTCAGACTTTTTCTTTGGAAAAAAGTCTGAATGAATTATATAGTATTAACAGCATCCAACCACTCTTCTGTGGTCTATGGTCACCACTCTCTGTCTGGCAGTAAGGTGTTGCAGCTTTCTGTCATGTATACACTTTGGCAAAGTCATACATTATCATTGCTTCATTGCACTGACTGTTGACTTATCAGACACACTAGTTACTGTATTACATAACTGACCACTGGATCATGCATGTAGAAGTATATAGAAGTTATGATTTTTTTTTTTATTTCCTCTTCTGTTTACCTGGTATCATGTGACCTTGGCATAATATGTGTAGAGGATCAGGTACCAGGGTAAAGGCCAAACATGTGAAATGCATGGAGTCTGCTTGTTTGTTCAATTGCTTTCAATTTTTCAGCTTCTAGCACTTTGAGTGGACTATTTTATATGCATTAGACATCTGCAGGCTCCGATTAAGCAATACTCACTCTTTCATCATGAATTGCTGATTTTCAAAAGTAATATACCCATAATCAGGTACACAAATATTCAATTTTTCCAGAAAAAATACAGATAAATCTCAAATTTGGATAGTGCATGGGATTTTCATGGAACTGGGCATTTTAGGTTATGTCACTCATTTACTACAAACTTTATTTCTGCTCATGTTTATTATTTATAATACTGTCAGCTTACTTTATTGTGTTCTGTGCCTGGAATCTGTTTTCATTTTCACTATATACAGGTGCATAAGAGAATATAATGAAAACACAGTTGTTGTGTCTTTCAGCTTTTCCCGGTTAGGAGTCGCCACAGCGGAACTCCGGTCCGCTAATGATTGGCAGTAGATTTTTACGTGCTGAGTTGCCAGCCCTGATGCACAACCTTCAATGAAGGTACGCCCATTCACGCATGACTCCATGCAGAAGACACTCTAGCTGGGAATCGAACCGCACAGCGTCTTACTGTGAGGCGACAACGCTACTGCAGCACCACCACCGTGGATCATAATGAAAACACAGTAAAGACCAGAAATTACACTTAAAAATCAATGGTATTATTCCAAGATTTCATCTCATTAAAATGGAATTTATTTTTTTTAATACTGTAAATCAGTGCCCCTGTCCATAATGCACTGTGGCAAAGTCTTTCTGCCCATGCTGCACTTCTGTAATTAGGTGGAATTTTACCAAGTTGTTTACAGCTTTTGTTCAAAATACCAGAAACTTTGCTTTTATCAGTATTGAAGTCCCTCAAATATTTTCTTAGTTGTTGGAGCAAAAGCTCGCTGGATCATTTTAAGTGCATTTCACCTTCAACGTCTTTTCATTGTAAAGTACATTTCCCAGCTATTATCCTTTTCAGAAGTTATCTGACTCAGTATAGGAAATCAAACTGTCAAATACAGGTGCACACAATGTTTGCTATTATAAACTTTGCTTCAGTAACTGACTTGATATTTCCACTATAGTATTAAAAAAAATCGGATTTGTGGATGAGAGAGAGAGAGAGAGCTGGTATGACAACAGAATGACAGATACTAGAAAGGCAAGGTAGAGCCAGTCAGAGGTCAAACGCCCACAAAATATTCTGCAGAGATTGTTTGCCAAGGCTTAAAGGTAAATATCAGTGAAATAATTTTAACAGTCATTTCACATCTTTTGGTTCCGCGGACAAGAGCCAGAGAAGTGTCAGTACTGGATTTTTGTTTGTAAATGGCAGAGTTTAGTAAAATAAGTACAGTTCATTGCCCTGATAAAAAGTTAATATCTCTGTGACTTCTGTTAAACAATGGCCCAGATTGTATTTTCCATATAAATTACAAATAAGTGGAAATGTCAGAGAAGAGACTGCATAAAGATCAAATCTATGTAAAGCTGATAGTTGTATGAGAGAATGGACTATAGTGAATGAGTTTTACTTTTCTGAGGAAGGATGCATACATTGTGGTAGAAGAAGGCACTTTCCTCAGGTTAAAATCAGCTGAAAGGCTGGGAGTCAGATATTTGATGCATAATGTAAGAAACCACAGTTATGTAAGCTGTACAATGCTAAATCAGGGATATTAGATGTGGGAAACCATAAAACTGGGAGATACCAGTTAAATCAAAGCAGTGCACTGTGGAGAAGCAAAGAAAACCAACATGATTAGAAGTAGGAGAAAGATGAAAAACATAAGAATAACTGCAGCAGTAATAAAAAAAGAGAATCTGAAAGGACAGAAAAGACCACAACAACATCTAGGTATTAGTTACAAATGCAAGGAGTCTGTGGATCAATATTACGTTTATGAAAGTACAGTTGTGTAAGTAAACTTACCATAACACTAGATATTCAAATGATCACTGCAGTAGCCTTAGCTATATGGGTTATATCCTGCCAAGGACATAACAGCCAGTCAGCTTTCAGTGCCTCAGGGCACGTTCCACATGCACAAACTTTCAGCCAGTTCGAGCTGAGCTGACTAAAAGACAAATTTGGGTGTGAAGCCACTCAGAGCTTTCCTGCCAGCAGAGAGAGGGAGTCTCAGCCATGAAATGACAAGGCTAGGAATAACAGAAAATAAATGTCCATACCCTGGCATAAAATTAAAAACAAAAACAATGATTAGAAGTAGGAGAATGATGAAAAATATCGATATCTGTGCAGTAACTGAGACCTGGTTCAAGGCTCCAGAGAGCACCCCTGCAATACCAGGCTACAACTCTTACCGCAATTTTCGGCCACCAAACCAGGATGGAAACACTAAAGGTGGAGGAGTGTCCATATTCACCAAAGATATTCACACCACCAGGTTAGTTGCCCAACACAATGCGTCTGAAATTCTCCAGGTGCAACTAACACTAGGTAAGACTGCAATCCAAATTGTAGCTTGCTACAGATCCCCCACTATGCCCCAAGAATCTCACTACACTTTTCTAAACATACTGGAAAATATTAATATACAACTAAACACCCTAATACTGTGTGATTTCAACTACCCTGCCATTAACTGGGAAAACTACTTGTGCACCAACACCTTTGCCCAATGGTTCTTGGAATTCATAAATTCCAATGCCCTGGAACAACTAATCCATAGTCCCACCAGGGGCTCCAATATCCTAGACCTGGTCATTACCAACATGGGAAATCAATGCTCCACACCTATGGTCACCCCCTCGTTGGTCAGGTCAGACCATAAGCTAATCACCCTTAACATCCGCATCCCACCTCCACCCCCCAGTAAGGAAACCTCCATAAAAAACTTCTCCAAGGCCAACTTCATGCTATTCAAGTCAGAATTTACAAACTTCATGACACCCATGCAGACGAGAACTGAAAGTTTGACTGCTGAGTCCTACACTAAGGCACTGTACGAGCACATCCACTCATACATGAATCGTGCCATCCCAAATAGAACCAAGATGCTCTCCTCCAAAAAAGGAAGCCAATCTGGTGGTCCCCTGCCATAAACAAACTTTACAACAAAAGGAAAAAACTGTTGCAGAAAAGAGGAAAATCCCAGGATGCAAAAAACTCCCTTACCAGCCTCAGTAAGAAGCCGAGATCCCTCATAAAATCCTCCAAAGCTAGTTACGAAAATAAAATTGCCAATGATTCCAAAGACATCCACAAGGCATTCTATAACTATGTCAAGAATCTAAATGGCAATGCTCAGATCTGCTCCGAGTTGCAACAGAATGACATTAAATATACTGATCCCAAGGGTATTGCCAATATCCTGAAAGATCAATTCAGTGCCAACTTCACCCCCCCACCCCCTAAATCGCCTATCTCAATACTGTAAGATTGCCAGATTTCAGTAATAACGGCCACACAGGTAAAAAAACACTCTCCAAAGCTGAGAATACAGCATCCATGGGACCGGATGACATCCCGGGTTGTGTACTACATGAACTACAAAATGAACTGGCACCTCACCTAAGTGTCATGTTTAATCATACCCTCACCTCAGGCTTCATGCCCACTGAGTGGCGCACAGCTACAGTTATCCCACTCCACAAGGGGATATCCACCTTGGATCACAGGAACTACTGCCCCATCAGTCTGACGAGCCTGATCTGCAAGGCCATGGAATGTATTATCATGGAACTTATAAACAAAGACATTGGCAACCTTAAAACACTGGACCCCACCCAGTTTGGGTTTGTGAAGGGCCGATCTTGTCTCCTGAACCTTATTGACTTCTTCAAATCAGTCTCCAGAGCCATGGACGAGGGTAAGGCCGTCCACACAGCCTATCTGGACCTCGCCAAGGCCTTTGACAACATAGCCCACTCTGGAATCATAATAAAATAAAATAAATAAACTTACTATGCTGGGCATTAATCCCTACGTCACTCGATGGGTTGCCAACTGGCATACTGACAGAACCCACACTGTAAAAGTAGCTGACTCCAAATCCAGCTCCAGACAAGTGACAAGTGGAGTACCTCAGGGTTCAGTCCTGGGACCTCTCTTGTTTGGCATCTACTTCTCTGAAGTACAGGCCAACACTTAAGGGACTCTGGCTAACAAAGTTCGCAGATGACTGCAAACTGGGAGTCATTATTGAATCCCCAAATGATGTGGATACTCTACAAAAGGGCCTTACAGAAACAGATGCTTGGTGCCAGAGCCATGGGTTCAAGCTCAATGCCAAGAAATGTATAGTTATCCCCTTTGGGAAAAAACATGTACCCATGAATTATCACATAGGTGGCAGTACACTAAACACCGAAAGTGTGATAAGAGACTTAGGGACACAGGTGGACAGTGGTCTCACCTTCAATAACCACATTGCCCCAACAGTCAGGAAAGCCTTCTATGTGGCACACCTCATAACTAAGGGCTTTTCATCCACAAAAAAGGAGGTCATTGTCCCATTGTACTCATACCTCATTAGACCCATTATAGAATACAACGCCCCATTTGGTATGTACCTCTCAAGACATCTGCAACAACTGGAAAGGCCACAGAAATACCTCACTAAAAGAATCACAGGCCTAAAGCAGATGCCCTATGCTGACCGCTTTTAAAAACCCCAGCTATACTCTGTCGCATATCGTCTACTCTGAGGCAATCTCTACTTAGCATACAAGGCCATGTGAAACCCAGAGCTGTTGGACATGCTACACTTAAAGAAATCCCAATCCCTCAGAGCCACATGCTCCATGTATCTAAATTTTGTCATCACAATAAACAAAACATGGTGGAGGGATAGGTTCCTGACCCAGAGACTCCTCAGATTCTGGAATAGACTGCCCATACATGTCAAGCAGAGCGCCTCTTTGGCCCTCTTCAAAAGGAACCTTGATGATTAGATGGGAGAGAGGAAATTCATCCCGGGGATCACGTCAGTCGCCCTGCTAGACAGGGGTCCAGGGAAGTAAATAGTGTGGGAAGAAATAGCCAGCGAATTGTTATGGCTAGGCTTGTATAGGCCCCAGGGCCGATAGCCTAGTACCAACCTATGAACCTATGAACAAGGGGAATGGAGGGAGTGGCTACTGCAGCAGTGATCATTTGAACATCTGCTGTTATGGTAAGTTCAGCTTACACAACTGTGCTGTGTTCTTATTGATCACTGCTGCAGTAGCCATAGCTATATGGGTAGGTTAGCATAGCTAACTATATTTGGGAGGTAAAAGGAAAAGGGTCCAGGAGCCCCAGGAGAATGGTCTTAGCAAAGCTTGATGTGGACCTAGAAAAGGAATCAAGCTTATAGTGTTTTGTAAAAGTATGTACAGAGGACCAAGTAGCAGCTTCTAGAATACTTCTAGAATCCAACCCTTTCCAAAGTGCCATAGAAAAATCCAAGGTACTTGTAGAGTGGGCTTTGACCCTGCCTGGAATAGATCTGCCATGGTGAGTATAGCAATAGGTATTGCCTTAGACAACCATTTTGAAATAGTCTGTTTTGACACCAGTCATCCTTTCTTCTTACCTTCACAAGAAATGAACAATTGATCCGAAAATCTTAAGGATTTAGTTCTATCAAGATAGTACCTGAATTATTTGTGGACATCATAAATATGGCGTATCCTTTCTCCCTCATTTTTAGGTTCAGGAAAGAAAACAGGGAGATGTATAGTTTGACTTAAAGTAAACTTGGATACCACTTTAGGCATAAAAAAGCATAAAAGAAGAATTAATTCTCAAAGAAACCTTATCCTTGTAGAAAATGAGGTAGGGTTGACTCACCATAAGAGCTTGCAGCTCAGACACCCTTCTTGCAGCAGTCAGAGCAATCAGCAAAACTGTTTTCCATGTTAAGAACCTGAAGTTATCCAAATTAGCTGGTTCAAATGGAGCAAGTGTTAGTTTCTGTAACACAAAATTAAGATCCCAAGGAGGGGCCACTGGTTTACTTGGATGCCTCTTATGCAAAACTCCTTTCAAGAACATTTGAATTGTGACTGCCTTGAAGGAGGAGAATCAATAGTCAGACATGCTGAAATGGCCGATAAATGAACCTTTATATAGGAGTAAGAAAGGCCATAGGATATTAACTTCCACAAGTATTGTAAAACCAGAGAACAACTAGTCCTGGATGGATGTCGGTTATGTTGTTGGCACCAACTTGAAAACCTTTTCCATTTGCTAATGTATGATTTTCTCGTAGCAGGCTTTCTTGCCTCCATTAGTATCTGCTGCATGTCCTGAGAAAATAGGTACCTAAAAGTGATTAAGACTGTATCATCCAGGCAGTCAAGTGAAGACGATTGATGTCAGGGTGTATCAAACACCCCAGTTCTTGTTTGAGTAGATCTGTTCTGTGAGGAAGCTTGTGGCAATTGCCCCTGGCCATTTCCAAAAGAAGGCAGAACCATGGTCACCTGGCAGAAGGGCGGCACCACAATGATCTTGGGGGAATTCCTTCTGAATCTTCAGAAGTACCCCGGATATTAGTGAAAAAGGTCAAAAGGTATTCAAGAACATTTCTGTCCAAAGTAAAGAAAAGGTATCTGTCTTCCAGGCCTTCTTGCATGGAATCCTGAAACTGAATTTTGCCAGTTGATTGTTGAGAGAATAGGCAAAGACGTCTACTTGAGTAACTCCCCAGAAATGTATCAACTCTTGGAAGACCCCCAGATCTAGTTCCATTCATGAGGGTCTACCCTGGTCCTTCTCAGTTTGCATGCCACACAGTTTTGCTCTGATTGAATGTCGGATGCCTGTAGTGTGATAGTGTGTTGTGAAGCTGTATCTCAAGGTAACATGGCTAGTCTGCAAAGTGGGTATGACCTGATTCTCCCATACTTGTTGATGTACCACATCACTGGGCTATTGTGTATAACCACGAAGAACAAAAAAACAGGTAGGAACTTGCCAAACTTCAACCAATGAACAGACAAAGCGATTCCTGTGGAAATAGTAGGAAAAATGTGTCACAGCAACCTCCAAAGTAGATAAAAAATTGATTTATTACAATAATCCAAACCAGTAGTCAAGCTCGCTTTCATCTTGTAACCCAAGACTTCTTCAGAACAAATTAAAATTCATCAATACCATACTTAAATAGTAAGGATTCCATTAATTATTTGGATGTAACTGTTGCTTTGGACAGGGACAAAAAAGGTTTCACATCCAGAGTATACAGGAAGCCATCTTTCTCGAATGACTATTTGGAATATAACAGTAGTCACCCGTGTTACACAAAGAGAAATATTGTAAAAGGGCAGATGGTGAGGCTTGCCAGAATGTGTTCAAGTCAAGAGATTTGTAAGAGGGAAATGGCTACCTTGGTAAACCTCTTTATAGAAAGAGGCTACCCGACACAAATGCTATACCCCATATGTGAGGAAGTTATGAATGAATGGGGAAAAAGATTTAAACCTTTATTAGGAACAACAACTGAACTTATAGGGAACCCTGATGTCCAGAACAGAGGCAAAACTTACAGTCAAGCATTGGGTTTAACATTTGTTGAGCTGAGTAAGGAAATTAAACAGATAGTGAGAAGGAATTGGGTCCCGTTTAAAAGTACGGACAACCTTATGGATTTTATAGGTAAAGAACCTGTGTTAGTATTTAAAACTAATTATAATTCAAAATTATTATTGGAGCACCCTATTCAACCAAGTGGTCTACCAAGAGAGACCAGGAACTGTGGATCATGTGCCTACTGTCCGTACATTTTGGGTGTTGAGTACATAGAAATTGGGTCCCCTAGGAGGAAAGTTACATTGAAAAGGGGCTATATGAACACCTCTATGCTATTAGACGTGAAGATGAAAAATGCCCTATATAGGCACTTGAAGGGGAACGTACTATGTAAAACTTTTCACTTTGGGATTTTAGAAATTATAGGAAGCGACCTGAGGGGAGGGAATTGGAAGAACAAACTTGAGAGGGAAGAGTTAATGTGGCAGTTTAGACTAAATTCCACCCACCCCCCCAGTATAAATGAGGCATGTAGTATCATGCCAGTATTGAAGTACAAGGCATTAAGGCTTTAGAAGACATTTTTTACCAAAAAAGATTTTTAAATAAGACATTTAATATATAAAATATGAATCATAGTTTTGTAATATTGTATTATTGTACACTTAAATATCTGGAAGTGTTTTTATATATTTTTATGTCATTAATAAGATGGTTTTGAATTAATTTAAAAGCATTTTTAACTTTTGCCCTTACAAGGACTTTCTTACATTTTGGCTTTTAATTGACAATCAACTTTAATTGTTT
Organism: Protopterus annectens; assembly: GCF_019279795.1. Classification (NCBI taxonomy): domain Eukaryota; kingdom Metazoa; phylum Chordata; order Ceratodontiformes; family Protopteridae; genus Protopterus; species Protopterus annectens. The sequence continues at coordinate 1,029,345,972 of NC_056744.1, forward strand.
ACCAGGGACTGTTTAAGTATGTTATTGATGTATTTTAATTTGTTCTGAAGAAGACTTGGGTTACAAGATGAAAGCGTGCTTGACTACTGGTTTGGATTACTGTAATAAATCAATTTTTTATCTACTTTGGAGGTTGCTGCGACACTTTTTTCCTACTATTTGCACAGGAATTGCTTTGTCTGTTCATTTATTGTGTGTAACCACTTTAAAAGGTCCCAGGGACCAAAGATGGTTCAGGGAATTGAGTGCCTTGATCAGGACAAGCATCTCCATGATATTTATGTGCTTGTACCTATCCTTGGTGTCCCACATCACCTGCACGTTTATCTCTCCTGAAACTTCTCCCCAAACAAAGTGTGACGTGTCTGTGGTGTTTAACTGATTTGGAGCAGGGGGAGAGAGAAGGGGAGACCTTGATTTAAGGATATCTGTTGTCTGCACCAAGTGATTTCTCTTCTGAAACACCACAGTACTGGGATGTGATAAGATAAAGGGTGTTGATGCTGGGACCAAAGAGATTTCAGATATCACTGTATCTTTTTCATGTGGAATCTTGCCAGTGGTATCACAGGAATCATAGATGCCATGAGACCCTAAATCCTGAGGTATTCCCTCGCAGAAGTTGAAAATCTTAGAAATAGATCTAAATAAAGATCTATTTTTTTTCCTGTGGAAGAAAAGCTCTTTGTACTGAGCTGTCTTCTTGGCATCCCAGGAACACAATCCTGTGTGAGGGCATCATGAAAGACTTTGAAAGTTCTCTTGGAATCCCAGCTTGTGCAAGAGATCTCTTATCCAGGAGTGAGATTCCTGGCATTTTGAAAAAGACTCTGTAAAGATAAGCAGGTCATCTAAATATGGAATAATGTGGATACCCTGTAGCGTGCAATGAGTTCTAACTGGAGCTAGACACTTTGTGAAATCTGTTGGTGCAGTGGATAGTCCAAAGGGTAAGGCAGAGAACTGATAATGTGATCCAGACACACAAAATCTTAAGGAATGCCTGAAGTCTATGTGAATATGAATGTGATGGTAAGCATCTTTTAAGTTTAGTGTAACCAGGAAACCTGAAAGAGGAAGAAGAGGCAACAGGTTGTAAAGCGACATCATTTTGAATTTAGGCACTATCACAAACAGGTTTAGGAAAGAAAGATCCAGAACCGGTCTCCAAGCATATTCTTTCTTTGGGAGTAGGTACATCCTTAAATAAATCCCCTTCCCCACATGGGAAGGAGGAACTGGTTCTATTACTCCTTTAGACAGCATGTGATGTAGAGCAGGAGGAAACAAAACAGTTGGATCTGCAGGATGAGGAATGGAATGACTCCCTGGAATGGAAGAATTTCCTCCCACTACCATCTGTTAACCCTAATGAATGATTTTCAGAACCAACTTGTCTGAAACAATCTTTTGTCAAAGATAACAATGGAGATTCAGACTTTCTGAAAGAAAAAGAAAGCTGGGTTGGGAAGAAGTCACAAGGTCTCTTGAATAGTCATTTAGACTTCTTGGGATGTCCTTGGTTTTTGGGAGTTTTGGGACTTCTTTTTGGAATTCTCCTTTCTACTTCTTAAATGTCTGTTTACCAGAATTCTGGTGAGACTGTTTCTTCTGTTCTTTGCCAAAATTGAATGAGGAGAAAGAAAATCTCTTGGCCAATTTGGAAAAGGAGGGCTGGAAAATCTTAGAGATTCCCTGGATCGCCTTACTCTTTCATCACACTTTTTGGTCTCCTCTGCAGCAGAGGGCCAAACACTAAATATCTATCCAAGGGAGAATTTTAAATCTCATTTTTGACATCATCTGGACGGTTCATAGAAAGCAGCCAGGCAAACTTCCTTAAAACCGTACCAGTAATCTTAGCCCTGGAACAAATATCAAAAGAGTCAAACACTCACTGCAGAGTAGTGACCTGTGCAGTAAACAAACTAAGTTATTTAAAGCAGATTTTTCTTCACAAGAAGAAACGGTAGCTAAAATATTCCTTTACTTTCACAATAGTTAAGAATAAACTTTAGCATATGATCCTGACAATTTAAAATTCTGAAATTCAAAGTTGCAGAAGTATACACCTTTTTCCCATACCTATCAATCATTTTCCCATCTTTATTAGAAAGTAGGATTGGAATTAACTAAATTCTTATCAGCAGAGGAGTCAATTAAGCCTATAGCTGCTGGGTCAGGTTTGGAAATAATTATTTCAGTTAAAAAGACTGAGGAACTTTATACATCCCATCTACATTTTTAGGGACAGCTGGCTATCAGGAAAATTACAGGCAGTAAGACACACATCCTGTAAAGCAGATAGGACTGGAGGAATGGGTGTAGGTTCTGGAAAATCCTTCTGTAACAACTCATAGTATTTTTTGAGGGCCTGAGCAACCTCATTGTTCTTCCACTGAAAACACTGAGACATTCTAGCAATAGTCTCATGGAAAGAGATACCCCCATTGGGAGAATCAGAAAGAGAATTATCCTCTGAGTCTGGATCAGAAATCTGAGGACAAAACCTTGAATTCATCCCTGCATCTTCCTGTTCAGATTCAACATCTTTAATCTCTTCAGGAAAGGAGACATTCATCTTTCTTTTACTAGAAACTACTCTACAAGAAGGATCAATAGCCAGAATCAAATCCTGAGCCAATCCCAGTAAACAACTCCTATCCAAAGAAATTTGAGGATGACCAGATACATGCCTGGTTTTCTGTTTCTTTTTTACAGGAAAAATGGGACTAACCATGTTACTAATGGCAGCTGCTGCTTCCCCATGGATGGAAACAGCATTCTGACACAACAGGGTAATATGCCTTGTTCCCTCTCCCAGGACTGACATGAGTGGTTCTCTCTTGCCCACTGAGGGGACCCCAAAAGCTGTAGAGGATGTGAATAGCTCCTGGTCCATAGTGGCTGTGGGTGCTACACCAGAGGATCTGGAGTAAAATGAGTGGTCTGAGGTATAACAAATGGCTACAGCAGAGTCTCCCACCTAAAGCTGAGGCAAATTGCTAGCCTGCTGTGGTAGCAAAGGCTGTTTGCTTAACTTTTGCTTTTTGTGGCTGAAAAAAAAACAGACTGTGGGAACAACAATGTGTTCCATGGTCAAGCTGAAAATGGTGTCTCTATCCTAGGGAAAATAAGAACAATACTAGTAAAACTTCCAGTCCATAAAAGTTACTTTTTTGACAGAAAAAAAAACAAAGTAAAAAGCACTTTCAAAAACAATGTCAGCCCCACAATGTTAAGATAAACCCGATTTCTCCATCGAAAATATTTTATCAGTTAGATAACACTACTTTTAACTGACAGAAATGAGTGCTCCATTTTAAAGTGATTATAGTCTCGAGACAGTTTGGTAAAGCACAGCACTTCTACGTTTAAAATAACTTTCCTGTAGAGGAAAGAAATAAAACATCATAAAAAATAAGAAAATGGAAGTTTACCTACAAAAACAAAACTGCCTTGAGGATGTCAAAAACTCCACAGGTGGATAAAAACATGGATTTATTTATTTCACAAAAGTAAAGTGGACTTAAGTATAGTGGACTTAAGCAAATCTGAAATACAATCACCGGCCTATTTTTAAACTTTCAATTAAACTATCTAATGAATAGTCTTAAAGGCATATTAACTCTTGAATACCAATTCATATTATTCTTAAAGAGTCATCAACTTGCCCTTTACTAAACCCAAAAAATTACATTTTGATAAAAATATTATTGAACCAAAAGGATACAGGTATATATTAAAATGTTATAGTAATAAGTCATGACAATCATTAACATAAACTCCATCCTAACAACTAAAATATAATAAAAATAGTAATACTACCTAACAGTGAACATATCTACTACCTCTTACTTTGAAATAGTACATGATCAGTTAAACTGAAATCCTATAGACTCATAGCTCTAAGCTTAAGGAAAGATATATTCTCATTTAGCCCTGGTGGGTCTTGGGAATTTAACCTCAACGGCGAGCGTAATTCCCTGGATTCTATTAAAGTTTCCCAGGGTCCACTTGCAGGGTTTGGTGCCACTTTCTCTAGCACTGCAAAATGAAACACTTTGTAATCAGTGTACTGTGTTTTGAGTTTGTATAGAGCATTGTTCAGTTCATTCTATGCATATCATAATTGTGTTCATATATGTGTTTATTCAGTGACCTTTCTGTCTTCCATATGTAAAATGCTCCAAAGGGGTCACAACAAACTATATAAATTATTCCTTTTATCTAACTCTCAGCTGTGATTGCCCCAATAAAACAAAGTGCGAAGAGTAAGGGAACACTGGTTGCAATGTTCACATTTTCTCATACTCATCACTGACACAGGGTGACTAAGGCCATGCTCTTCTAAAATACTTTTTACATTTCTACCTTTCTTATATGCTATCGTTGGGTCATCGCCTATTCCATCCAATAAATTTTTGTCAGCACTGAAAACAGTCCAGTATTGTAAGATAATTTTTCTAACTTCATTATTTAAGGGATGATATATGAGAACTAGACTTTTATTAAGTCTGAAGTAGCAGGTGAATTTTCCTGAACTACAGCTTGACCAGGAATGGGCTTAATATACTCAATGCTTTAAGGTTACAACATCATCCCTGATTTGTTTAACAAATTTGTGGGGATAGTCTCTGTCAATAAACATTCCAGTTAATTTCTGACATTCTTCCTTTGAACACTAGATCATCAGTAATCATTCTCAAGATTCTGACAAACTGTCATTTTACTAGTGATCTCTTTTGAAACAGGGGTAACAACTGGTAAAATGCAGATAAGAGTTTGAAAAATGGGTTTCCTGAAAATGTTATACTTAGATTGGCCATCACCCTTGTATATAGTTACAACTAAATAATTAACAACATTTTCAGAAACCGTGTGGGTAAACCTGAAATATGAAGTGGCAAAATTGATGTAGACTGTAAACTCATCCAATCTACCTCGAGTATCATTCAATCAAATAAAAATATCATCAAGGTATCAAGTATGTAATAGCAAACTATGCCTACTTTGGGAATTGAAAATCATATTTTGTTCCAATGCCCTCATGACAATATTAACATAAAGGAATGCACAAACTGCACCCATTGCTAATCCTTGTATCTGCTTGTAGTGTTCACCTTCAAAGTAAACAAAGCTATTGTGAAGTTCTAGTTCCGTAAAATTCATCAGAATTAAAAAATCATCATCTGAAATAGAACGGCAATGCAGTGGGGCTTCAGAAAAACTCTACAGTCCCTCAGAAACTGGAATACATTCAAAGAAATCAATAAAAGCAGTACACGTAAATAGTGTGCCTTAAACAAATAAATTAGGGTAAAGCATCTCAGAAAGTCCCAAGAATCTCACAATATATATGAATACTCTCCCACAAAATATTTTAGTGTCCTGTCTATGTAGACTGCCGAGGGATATATTTTAGAACATTTAGCTGGCAGTACTGGCCTTAGAGGTGGATTAAGGGCATCCTTGTGCACTTTTGGGATGCCAAAGATCACAGGCACCATAGGCTTTTCTATATGTAAAAAGTCAAATGTAGTGTTACGAATGAGGCCACTTAAAACAGGCTCTTCCAAGTACATATCTATTTTGCAGTAAGCTACATAATCTCATTAACTGATACAGGGATGTATTTCCTAACATCCAATAATATCTCTAACATTTGGTTAATATAGTCAAAAGAATCCTTTACAACCACCCTTCTCCCTTATAAGTTCATAGATTCATAGGAGGTTACTAGGTAGCGGCCCTAGAACCTTTACAAGCCAAGACATGTTAATCCCATGCAACCCCATTGTTTTTTTTTGGCTAGTTTGTAGAACATATTTATGAACTGAGTGGGTCTGTGATTAACACCAGCTACCCCTGTCCATGAGAGACATGGGTGCCACCCCAGGGGCAAATTTGCAGTCTCCCATACAATTATCTGGTTGTGTTTGAATAGGGTCAGTGAGGAGTTCTGTTTTATGTGAATAGGGAGTCTATTCCAGAGAAATGACAGTCTCTGGGAGACATATCTCTGTCTCTCTAGCATGATCTGTTAATGTCACAAGCAAGATTGAGATCAGTAGAGAGAATAACTCTTGAGCCATTTGACTGGTGGATGTGCAGCATTTCCAGTAGGGCAGGGTTGGAGATTGCCCCATAGGCCAGGTACAAGTCACCTCTCAGCAGCCTATAAGATACAGAGTAAAGTGACTGGGCTTTCAGCCTGTCCACATAGGTCATGATTTGGAGTCCCTGTATTTTCTTATTGAGAAACCTCTGAGGTCTCTCCAGCTGCTGCATGTATCTGGTGAGGTACATGCAAAAGGTTGCATTATACTCGTATTAGTGGTCTGATGAGGGTTGAGTACAGTGAAGTTATAACATCCTTTGACCTGGATGCTATGCTCTTGCTTATGAGGTGTGCTGTGTAGAAGGCTTTCCTTAGTATTGTGGATACTCGATGGTCAAAGTTCAGATTGCTATCAATCTGTGTTTCCAAGTCTTGCACCACTGATTTAGACCACAGGGGGGTGCTGTCAATATTGTAATTTGTAGGGGATTCCATTTTGCCAAAGGGAATAATACTACAATTTTTTGCATTTAATTTTAGGCCATGGCTTTGGCACCAATCATTTGTTTGTGTTTGCCCTTCTTGTAATACGTTGACATTGTTGGGGGACTGAATGAGTGCTCCCAGTTTGCAATCATCAGTGAACTTGTTGAGCCAAAGGCAGTCTGCTTTGGCCCAGACTTTGAGAAATAGATGCCAAACAGTTAGAGGCCCAGCACAGACCCCTGTGTTACACCACCGGTAACTTGTCTACTGGTGGATGTGGAGTCACAAATTTTGACAGTGTGTGTTCTGTCATTGAGCCAGTTGGCTACCTGTCTAGTAACATAAGGGTTAATCTCTGTCTGGGAGAGTTTCTTAATGATGCCAGAGTGTGGAATCATGTCAAAAGCCTTGGCAAGGTTGAAATGGGTTGTGTGCACTGTTTTACCTTTGTCCATGGCTTTGGTGACATTCTCAAAGAAGTCTACCAGGCTTAATAGGTATGATCTACCATTAACAAAACCAAACTGGTTTAATTCCAGCATTTGAAGGTCACCTATGTTCTTGTTGATAATGTCCATGATAATTCTTTCTATGGCCTTGTAAACGAGGCTAGTTAGACTTATGGGTCTATAGTTCCCAGAGTCAATTGATGGCCCCTGTCTGTGCAGGGGGATTTCTTTTGCTGTTCTCTATTCTGCAGAAACATAGCCACTTCTCAATGTATGATTAAACAGAACACCAAGTGGGTCCAATAGGTCTTGTTTTAGATTGTAAACAACCTGGGATATTATCTGGTCCTATTGAGACCATGTTTTTGGCCTTGGCAAATGCAGAGATGACCTATTCTGTAGAGGTACTAGGCAGAGGGCTGGTGTCAGGTATGCTTTGAGATATGGTAAGTGGGTTAGGGGGGTGAAGTTTGCGCTGAATCTGTCAGCTAGCAGGTTGGTGATATCTTCCAGTGTAGTATGAGTGCTTCCATCTGCAACCAGTTCTACACATAGTTGGGCATTTCTTTTTTGACTTCACATGTAGTTAAAGATTGCCTTATTATTATCCTTGACTAGGGATGCAATTTTAGTTTTGTAATTTGCTTTAGAAGACTTTACAAGATGTCTGATTTTCTTGGTAAGGTTTAGGAGGGAACTCTTCCTCTGCAGAGTGATATCCCTCTTGCTTTTTTCAGGTTTCATGATTGTAATGGTTGTATCAAATCTCAATTTGTATAGCATCTCCTTCTCATCATAATTCAAATAATAACCAAAAAAGTGATGAGATGATTGTCCTAATAAGTAAATGTCCCATCTACAAAGGTTCTCAAACACACTTACTAATGGGACACTTGGAGAGTCATATGTACTTTTTTCTTAAATTCCCCACCAACAGCCTCGTGATTATTACTGTAAAGAATAGACAAATTTTTTTTTTAACAAATATTTTAAACTCCAGTAAAACATCTGTCGCTTTAAACCTAGAAGCCAGAGGTAATCCATTGGACTCAAGTGAAGTCTGGTATCCCACCTGTGACCCAGAGGGTGGCAGGACTAGTAAGAAACAGACCAAAAACACTCATCCAGCTTCCTGCTTAACTGAATAAACTGCTGGAAACTACAGCAAGGTGTCTTTATTCCTCCTACAGAGCGAGTATTAGAGAGAGAGTCTCCTACAGCTGCTAGTTTAAGTGATTTTATTTGGACTAATCCTTTATACTCTATTTATTAAACCAAGAAGTGGAAATAAAAGTAAAACCCCTGTCAGACAAGTTGAAATGTGCATCAGTAATATCCACATTTGAATAAATATGTGAATATTTTAAAAACGTGTCTAGAAATAAAATGCTGGTTTTCATTATTGTCCTGAAAAATTCATGTTAATGTTTCTGGGAATGACCTCAACTCCAGCTGCTCGTGGCTTTTGACTTTCCCACTTTGATGGTGGAGACTTGGAATTGTTAGGTGGTTGTTCTTTCCAGTTGGTGGGCCTGTCTAAAATAGGAGGGATGGAAAGTCTAAGGGATCTTACAGCAGCAGACAGATTTATGCAACTGCTGAATATAAAACAGGGTTGGAGAGAACAGACCTTGAACTGTAATTTATTTATTTTATTTTATTTTACATTTGCTGACCGGGATAGTCCGACTGGATACTTGTCCATTTTCAGTGGAGGCCCGGGGAGAAAACTCCATACATACATACATACAGAAAAACTGTTACATTAAATAAGTTAAAGCACTGTTACAGATACAGTACATAGGATCTAATATCTAAATTAATTCCAATGTCCTAATGAAAAGCAAAAACTAATACATTGCAGTATATGAACAGATAATGTAGTCACATTTGTTTCCAGGTATTAAGCATCAAAAGGCATTATATTCTGCAGATGAAGGAAAAATAGTACCAAAAAAATTTCAAGTACTTCATAGGCTTCAGTTGCTTTTGCCTGCGTGCATAAACCATTTAGTCATCTGAATTAAAAAAGTAATACGTATTGCCTAAAAGCAGAAAATAGTATGCCTTTTTTACTATAAACAGCAGAATATGTTGACAACAGATGTTTTGCATATTTTAGTGCTGCAGATTTCTTCTGTGTTAATTTTATAATACCTCAGTTAATGACAGTTCTTAATGAGGTTATAGAATTAGGTGATTAGATGTTTTAAATATGGTCTTTATTAAACAGAAATGGGTAGCTGAAATCACATATGCCTGCATATAGGAGGCAAAGCAGAGAATGAGATGACCTCTGGACTGATACATTTCATGAATATTATCATATGAGTATCAGTACAAAACCCACAGGCTCCTATGAAAAATGTTTGGCATAAAGTTTGAGCTCAGTAAATTGCATATTAGAGCACTGCATCTAGCAGTGTGAGACAATGAGAGACTCAGTGTCTGGTAGTCTGTGGTGCTCTGCAGTTTTGTCTATACTCCTGTGAGTGGCCTATGTAACCTGCAGCACATTATTAGTTTGAAAACTGGAAGAAGAAAGAGTACAGACAGAAAAAGTACAGAGCATGGCAGCATTGGTATCTGACTGAACAATAGTGACATTAGCTCTAGACCCATAGACAGGAGACAGAGATGCAGTGTGGTACTCTGTTGTGGAAAAACATAGTAGAGAAATGGTACAGTACATAGCAGGCTGTGTGCCTGACAGTACCTTAGTAATATGAGCTCATTACAGTAGCATTAGCTCTAGAGCCATAGATAGGACAATAATAGTTAAATAACATACACACCTTGCAGTGTGGTACTCTGTGGTGGAAGAACATGGTAGAGAAGTGGTACATAACTTGGCACCATCTGTATCTGCAAGTGTATTAGTGGCATTAGCTCTAGAACCATAGACAGGAGACAGAGATGCAGTGTGGTACTCTGTGGTAGACAGATATTTTTAAAGAAATGGTACAATGCATAGCAGGCTGTGTGCCTGACAGTACCTTAGTGGCATGAGCTCATTACAGAGTGTGCACTGTGTGGAGGAGGAACATGCTTGAGAAGTGGAACAGTGCATGGCAGCATCTGTATCTGCTAGTGTCTTAGTGGCATTACCTCTAGGACCATAGGAGAGTATTAGGTAAATAACATGCGCACCTTGCAGTATGATACTTTGTGGTGGAAGAACATGGTGGAGAAGTGGTACAGAACATGGCAGCATGTGAACCTAACAGTAACTTAGTGACCTAAGCTCCAGAACCACAAACAGGAGGTAGACATGGGTGAGCAACATGTGCATCCTGCAGTATGGTATTCTGTGGTGGAAGAACATGGTAGACAAGTGGTGCATAGCATGGAAACGTGTACCTTACAGTACATTGTTGACATGAGCTCTAGAACCACAGACAAGAAAGTAACTGTTGCACAGCTTGTGTGGTATGGGCCACCCTGAATGCTCATATCTTGTCAGATCTATGAAACTACTCAAGGTCAAGCTGGTTTTGTAATTTGAAGGGAGTTAATTAGTACTTTATCTCTGGAAGCTTAAACCACTGTTGTAGTCTGTCTAATTTGGAGTGTGCAGGACTGGATAGCTGGGGCATATGCATGCTTGGAAAGTGAAGGAAAGTGGAATGAGAATGGCAGTGCTTCTGTCTGATGATATGCGTGCACACACACACACACACACACACACACACACACACACACACACACACACACACACACACACACACACACACACACACACACACAGATGATCATGTAAGTGTGTGTGTGTGTGTGTGTGTGTGTGCATGTGTGTGAAAAACAAATCTTACCTTTTCAAAATAATGTCATTGTATAAACGTACTGTGCATTCCTCTGCAGATCCTATGTTGTAAAAGACATCTAAAGAATGTGTTCATCATATGTGTACCAACTATATGCAAAGTTGACAGCAGTTTCTGTTATTCTATTGACTGTACTCTTAGACTTGCTGTTCTTAAATTGTTTGGTACTGTCAACCAAAGTCACTTATTTGAAAATGTATTGCACACCATCAGCAGGCATGGTGTGTATCAACGGATTCACTTCATAACACTGAAAACTCAAAACACTGAAAATGAGAAAACTTCATAATATAGAAGACCAAAACACTGAAAACTCAAAACACTGAAAACACATATCATACATATACAGAGTTTAAACAACATAAATCATAGCACTTCCACCAAGTGTAAGCAAAATTGCACTTAGTGTAGTGAAGTGCAGTCTTGGAGTTGACATATATAAGTAGCAGGGGTTGTGGGGGTTGCAGGGGGGATTGCCCCTACTTACACTTGGTGGAAAGTGCTGTGATTAATAACTCAATATATGTATGATATGTGTTTTCAGTGTTTTGAGTTTCAGTGTTTTGAGCTTTCAGTGTTATGAAGTGAATCCGTATCAACATATTTCTTCTGTAACCTTATTCCATTGCTTTGAATCTTGTGTGTTTTTTTTTTTAATTCTTATTCCTGTGCATTAGCCTTATGCAGTGGTGTATCAAATATATAAATTCACCAAGCTACACCAAAGCAACATCCTGCTTTATATTCAGTAAGATGTTTCTTAACCCTGCTGGCACTATGGTGAAGAGGGCTGCCACTCTGACTTAACCCAGCTGACACTATGGTGAAGAGGGCTGCCACTCTGACTTAACCCAGCTGGCACTATGGTGAAGAGGGCTGCCACTCTGACTTAACCCAGCTGGCACTATGGTGAAGAGGGCTGCCACTCTAACTATAATCCAGCTGACCCAAGTGCAGTTAGTGGTCCAGGTGCTGAAGAAGCCTGCCACAGAGGGAGAGGAAGAGGAACAGGAATAAAAAGGTGAAGTTTGTTCACCTCTTTCAGGGGCAGGTGGGTTGAGTGGCATGTTGGAAAGGAAGCATAGCTTTCTATCAAAGTCGATCTTACAGTGATCAACACCTGATTATCAAAAACCACAACCCTGATCCACAAAGGATACAAACCCCCCCCCAAAAAAACACACACACACACAATGTTTTTTTCCGGGCAGAGCTAAACCCCCACCTCCTTCTAATTATATATACCAAGACTGCACTACAGTTGGGGAAGTGGCATATTCCCCTTTACTCACTGTACCACAGTCTTGTACTAGCAAAGACAGTATATTTTGATCATAATATAGTAACATTTTTAAAAAACGATGGGTATTGGCAGCACCTCAATGTTCCATGGAATGGGTACGGATACTTGTTGAAAGGGACTTGTTAAAACAGAAAAGAATTAACGAAGAGGTGCTTGCCATTAGTACCGAGATGTATAAGCAGTTAAGCACTTCACGGGTGGATGGATTGTTATCAGATATTAACGTTAAGCTGCTGGAGTATGAAAAAGGTTTGGTGGACAGAAAAAAGAACAAAATTAATAGAGATATAAAAGAATACAACCTAGACAAAGCGTTTCTATGGAAACGCAAATCCAGACCGGTGATATCATCACGTTCAGGAAGGAAAGGTTATAAAGTTGCTTCCGTTTCCTTTGCTACTTCGGATAAAATGAAGGTTACGATGGAAAGAGAGAGCGAGGTAGATGGTTATTCACTGTTACCTGTAGCTCAGAACCAAAACAAACACCAGGGTAAGAAAAGGGGCAGAAATGATTGGGGAAAGAGCAGAAATGTTGACAGACACTCGTTTGGGAAAAATGACAAAAAGACCAAATGGAACTAATGTTTGTGAACATGTTTCATTTTTGAGTGACTCTTGGGTACTTAATCTGTCTGCTATTGATATTTTAGAAGCAGCTATTTCAGTGCTCTATTTGGGCCTGAAATTCATCACCACAGCATTACTGAGACTACATATAAAAGTGAACTGTTTCGGCTTGGCAGAAAGTTACATCTTTTAGATTACTTTGAAAAACAAGGTAATAATACAATTGTAGATGTGAATGATAGTTTAGATACTTCTTTCTACTCTTGTGTGTCTGATCAAGAATTCTTTGCGGACAAATTAAATAATGCTTATAGCTGTTTTGATACAATTAAAATCCAATGTGAGTTTATGTTTATACCATCATAAGTGAATGTAAATTTTCAAAGTTATATTGCAGTTTTGAATTATCATGTTGAGAATTTGTTTGATACATTTATGCAACAAAAATTAAATATAGAATATAATTTGACCAAAGAGCAATGGGTGGCTTTTAAGAGGTTATGTGAGGATCAGAGGGTGGTAGTAAAACCAGCCGACAAAGGGAATCACATTGTGATTTTAAATCATGCACAATATGCTAAGATTTGTTACAAACATTTGAATAATGCGGATGTTTATGAAAAATGTGATGTAAATAGATATTATTCAGCAATGGAAGAATATCTAGTCTTGTTAAAGAAGAGTCTACATTTGGGATATTTTACTAAGTTAGACTTAGATAAAAAGTTTAGTACTGCTAATACATGTTCTTTACTCTTGGAAGGCTTTTGGCCAAGGCGCTAAGTCTTACAATAAAGTGTGTTTTTAATATGTGGTCGAGTTGTTACTCCATTATATTTTCATCAACTGGTGCTTGATCAGCTGAACTATCTGTGCCAGATTTCAATGAGTTTCTCACGTGATGAAAAATACTTCCCCCGGTGGTAGATATGTCTCTCACAGCTGTATTCCCATGAGAGACTGGAGATGTAATACAGACTATCTTTTGAGTCAGAGGATGGGCCTGATTGAGAAGCTGTGTCTCTAATGGAAGTAATGTCCCCATGCTGTACCATTTGTGTGCCCACCTCCGAAGTATTTACAAAATGGAACACTCATTTATTGTACTTGAAAAAAATGAAGTACTCTTTTCATGAGGGTAATTGGATGGCACAGTGATACAGCTGTTAACGTTGTCACCTCACAGCAAGAGGTTCTCTGATTCTATTCTCAGCTGGGTTGCCTTCTGTGTGTAGTCTGCATATCCTCTCTGAATTTGTGTGGGTTTCCTTCGGGTACTCTGGTTTCCTACCACATTCCAAAGACATGCATATGGAGCAGTTCTCCTAGGGCCTCCACTAAAATAGGCTGTGTCCTAATCGGACTTTCCCAGTCAACAAATATTAAATAAATAAAAATAAATAAAAGCCACGAATTTTACTTGTGCTTAAGTGTAATTTCCAGTTATTGCTGTGATTCTATTTTAATTGTTTAGTTAATCTGCATATACAAAATTGAAACAAGTTCTAAGTACATAACATTCAGAAAGGACAGTATTTTAAGTGACTGTTAGAAGAAATTTAAAATATGGTGAACGAGTGATCTGGTTTAAAATGCCAAGTTTCATTAAAAATTCTATACTTTTGCAATACTTAGGTTGTCCATTGCCTTTATTTTCCTGAAAAAATTGAAAATCAGTATCTCTGCCTGTAAGACGTGCAAGTGAAATACTGGTTGTACATAACATAAATCTCATGCTGGCTAACTTGATGCCAGGCTGTTGTGATTGGAGTTGGCTGATTAGATAATCAGTTGTTCAAAGGTAAGCTGATCAGACAGGTGGTCATTATGTACTGAGGAAACCAACAAGAACTAAAAAGAAATACGTTTACTAAACTGTGAAATGTAGAAATACTATGTTTTTGCTATTTTTTGTATTGCCATAGTAGAATGTTCACAGTCTCCTTTGCAGCTATGGAATATTAACATGGAATACATGGGAATACCATAGTGTGGTCTACTATGTATTTGTGACACTAGTAATCAAGACCGTGGAACAAACATGGGTCACTAGACTTGTGGCTGCAGAGGGTAAAAATTAATTATGTACTAGCAGTAGTGGCAAGATTTCTCACCTGCACCTTACATCAAACTTCCTAGGAAATAATTGGATGTTGAAGTATGAGGAATACTGTTGAATTATAAGACTACCTCCAAGTTAAAATGAACCAGTTTGATTAAAACCTGTATTGCAGAACAGGGCCAGGATTCAGAAACTTTGCTGTATCTTTTTAAGTGAATTTGGCAATGAGCAGCCATGCACCAGGGGCTGTGTGATTCAGAGACACATACACCAGTAGTGGCATCTGAGAAATAGGATAGTGTGGTGTGATGTATGGCAATGGCCATATAATAAATGAGGAATATTATTAAAATGAGCATCATATTGTATGCAGATGAGGCAAATTAAGATGGCAGAGCATTTCAGAAATGTATAAATAATGTACCTAAAAGCTATGCATGCCTTAGAATTGACCACCACTGACTATTAGAGTTCATGCTGTGGTAATTGTGGAAAATGTTAGGGGTTGCCACCACATTAGTTAATGTGTATTTCCAACATACTGTAATTGTGTTAACAAGCCACAGCAGTGTATGTTGTTACCCCAGGAGGTGCCGTGTTATCTGACTGTACATAACATATGCATTCCATCACACCGGAACTGTGGATCTCTCCTGAATTGACAGGGACACCATGCAGTGCAGGTCACAGTGGACAAATGTCAACCTCATCTGCAGCCATGAGGGAGTCATTGACTAACTATCCCTGTGGATACCATAAAAACTGAGTAGTGAATTGAATGACCTGTTTATTGAAGGACAAACAGATTTAGATGAATTTAATTTTCTTAAGTAGCATTTCCCACTGTACCAACAATATTTGATATCCCAAAACTCCACAAGGATTTAAATAAACCTCCAATGAGACCAATTGTAGATGGTAGGGGTTCCATAACATATCCCAGAGCTACATTCTTAGAAAAGAAGTTTAAAACTTCTTCTTCTTTCGGCTTTTCCCGGTTAGGGGTCGCCACAGCAGATCACCTTGTCCACTCATGATTGGCAGTGGAGTTTTATGATGTCGAGTTGCCAGCCCGGCGCCCAACCTTCCACAGAAGGCACACACATGCACACACTCACACCTAGGGCCAATTTAGAGTGTCCAATCCACCTGCAGCATGTCTTTGGGATGAGGGGGGAAACCAGAGCACCCAGAGGAAACCCACGCGACCACAGGGAGGACATGCAGACTCCGCACAGAAGGCACCCCAGCTGAGGATCGAACCGGAGAACCTCTTGCTGTGAGGCGGCAATGCTAACCACTGCACCACTGTGGCCGCCCAGAAAAGAAGTTGAAAACACTAGTGATAAATGACTCCCAGATAAGTAAGGATTCCTGGGATTTTTTTAGGCATAATAAATGAGCTTGAATATAATGAGAACCTTATGTTTGTAACTGTTGAAATAAGGGATCTTTATAGTGAGATCCCACATGATATTGGTGTTTTATGGTTTAATGAATACTTACATGAAAGAGGTTTTTCTCAGAGTAAAATAAATATGTATGAAACGTTATTGGATTTTTTTATTATTTGACCATAAATATTTATTGTAGAAGACAGGTGTAGCTATGGGTTACCCATGTGGGGGTGTTGTAGCAAATATTTTAATGATACATTGGAAAAAGAAATTTATCCTAAATTCAGGATATATTAATTGGTGTAAATTATACATATGGTTTATTGATGATATATTTATTGCATGGGAAGGTAGTATGGATCTATGAAATGAACTTTTAGCTTATATAAATCTTACCAGTCGGTTCTTAACATTTACATATCAAGTGAGTCATGATAGTATAATACATATCTCAGTTGAAATGTATAAATAATGTACCTAAAAGCTATGCATGCCTTAGAATTGACCACCACTGACTATTAGAGTTCATGCTGTGGTAATTGTGGAAAATGTTAGGGGTTGCCACCACATTAGTTAATGTGTATTTCCAACATACTGTAATTGTGTTAACAAGCCACAGCAGTGTATGTTGTTACCCCAGGAGGTGCCGTGTTATCTGACTGTACATAACATATGCATTCCATCACACCGGAACTGTGGATCTCTCCTGAATTGACAGGGACACCATGCAGTGCAGGTCACAGTGGACAAATGTCAACCTCATCTGCAGCCATGAGGGAGTCATTGACTACCTATCCCTGTGGATACCATAAAAACTGAGTAGTGAATTGAATGACCTGTTTATTGAAGGACAAACAGATTTAGATGAATTTAATTTTCTTAAGTAGCATTTCCCACTGTACCAACAATATTTGATATCCCAAAACTCCACAAGGATTTAAATAAACCTCCAATGAGACCAATTGTAGATGGTATAGGGGTTCCATAACATATCCCAGAGCTACATTCTTAGAAAAGAAGTTTAAAACTTCTTCTTCTTTCGGCTTTTTCCGGTTAGGGGTCGCCACAGCAGATCACCCTGTCCACTCATGATTGGCAGTGGAGTTTTATGGTGTCGAGTTGCCAGCCCGGCACCCAACCTTTCACAGAAGGCACACACATGCACACACTCACACCTAGGGCCAATTTAGAGTGTCCAATCCACCTGCAGCATGTCTTTGGGATGAGGGGGGAAACCGAGCACCCAGAGGAAACCCACATGACCACAGGGAGGACATGCAGACTCCGCACAGAAGGCACCCCAGCTGAGGATCGAACCAGAGAACCTCTTGCTGTGAGGTGGCAATGCTAACCACTGCACCACTGTGGCCGCCCAGAAAAGAAGTTGAAAACACTAGTGATAAATGACTCCCAGATAAGTAAGGATTCCTGGGATTTTTTTAGGCATAATAAATGAGCTTGAATATAATGAGAACCTTATGTTTGTAACTGTTGAAATAAGGGATCTTTATAGTGAGATCCCACATGATATTGATGTTTTATGGTTTAGTGAATATTTACATGAAAGAGGTTTTTCTCAGAGTAAAATAAATATGTATGAAGCGTTATTGGATTTTTTTATTATTTGACCATAAATATTTATTGTAGAAGACAGGTGTAGCTATGGGTTACCCATGTGGGGGTGTTGTAGCAAATATTTTAATGATACAGTGGAAAAAGAAATTTGTCCTAAATTCAGGATATATTAATTGGTGTAAATTATACACATGGTTTATTGATGATATATTTATTGCATGGGAAGGTAGTATGGATCTATGAAATGAACTTTTATCTTATATAAATCTTACCAGTCGGTTCTTAACTTTTACATATCAAGTGAGTCATGATAGTATAATACATATCTCAGTTGTGCAAGTAGTCATCCACATTTTTAAAAACGGGTGGTGGTAAAAGGACAATTTGTTAGGGCAGCCCAAATGGTGTCTGTCTTCAAAGATTTTCTTGCTAAATGTCAATTAATAAAAACTATGTTTTTAGCAAGAGATTATCCCAGTAGATTAGTGAATGAATTAATGAGTGAAATAATTAATAAAAGAGAACAGGAATTTTATGTCCCTATTTTGAAGTTAAAAACAATGGGGGCAGTTTGAGTATGTTGGAGTATAATGCTGATGAGAATGAGCAATGTTTTAATAATGTGTATGGACACATGCAAAATAAATTGATGCTTCAGAAAAGATCTTTTGTAATAATTTTTAACATTGGCAGTTGGGAAATAAAAATTATTGTAGAGAAAAACTGAGCTGTACTTATGAAAGATAGAACCATAGGGCAAAATCTGGGGGAGAAGCCACATATTGTTTATAAGAGGTGTCAGAATTTAAAAGCATTAATTGAAGTTATTAACTTAGATGATAATGCAATTTGTAATCGGACACCAAGGATGTGCAAATGTGGCCATTGTTCGTATTGCAAATATATTTTGGAAGGTGAAAAATTTAGAATAAATAATAAAATGTTTACTATAAATGGCCATTATGATTGTCCAAGTGGGGTGGTTTACATGTCTCTATGTCAGCAGTATCCAGCTTATTATATTGGGAAAACCAAACAAAATTTAAGAGATCATATTTATGAGCATGTGAATGATATAAAGAAAGGAAAGGAGAGAAACATCTTAGCAAAACATCTATGCTACAATTCTAATCATAATTTTAAATTTACTGTTTTGGAGAAAGTGAAAATAAATGAGTGGGGCCCCATGGACATTGTTGTTAGAGAAACAGGAACTTTACTGGCAGCTATTGTTGAATGCCAGTATATGGCCGGGGCTAAAATGACCAACTTTCTGTTAACTATTTTTAAAATTAAAAGCATTAAGTACATAGGACTGGTTTGTAAGTGTGATTTATTAATATTGATATATTAACATTGATTTATTAATATTAAGTTGCGATTGCTGCTGTGATTTTTAAGAGAATTTTGTATAGTAGAGTTTTATCAGTGAAATGGTTATGTGTAATTTGACAGGTTGATTCCCGGGGCTTGGTTGTTACGTATACTTATATAGGCAAGTTTTATGAATGAGCATTTTTACTATGTTAAATTGTTTGTGATGAAGATTTTACGTGAATAAAGATGAAAGCACCCAAGTTGCATCTTGCTTGGCTAAAATTTAAAGTATTGAAGTAACTGTAATTAGTTTATTCCGTGAGCAGTGTTGGTGTCTCTGCATTCGGGTGAGTGTGTGTTTTATACCAAGTGTGTGGCTTTACATATACTAGCTACAGTTATTTTCCAGCAATCTACTGGGGAAACAGTGGGTTATGTCATGCATCCACCAATTCCTTAGTACCATGCTGCAACATGTGGGAATCATATGTGGTTTCCTCATACTTCTGGGAGGAGAGCTAACACCATGCAGGACTTCTATGATATAGACCATGTCTCTGATGCTCTGGGAGCCGTAGACCTTACCCATGACACAAGTGTGAGTTGTATCAATGTTTTTCAAGGGATAATTTCCCCCAGGGCCATCTTACTGGTGATGCTGGATATGCAATGGACCCCTGGCTGATAACATCTATTACCCATGTCCAAAATGAAGGAGAGCAGTGGTACGTTCTATACATTCACATACCAGGAACATAACTGAACATCTGTTTGGGCAGCTGAAGGCATGCCTTCCCTGTCTAGATTCATCAGATGGCATCCTGCAGTATGATCCTTGCACTTGTACAAAACTATCAGTAAGTGTAGTCTTAGACAGTATGATAAGAAGATGTCAAATGTAGCAAGGGGCATGGTTTTACGAGCAAGACAATGCAGGACACAGCTTCAGCCCCTAGGAAAGCTTAGTAAAGGAGAACACTACAGTAAAACTGATGTATACTAAAGTAACACAAGACCATGTTCACCTTGCATAATCTGACCACACTGTTCATGAGATCTAGGTAACCCAGGTAACAATGTACAAAGGCCAGTGCATAGTTAACCTCATCTGCATAGATGGGTGAGGGAGCACCTGTGGATAGATGCCTTTCACAGGAAGATGTGTGAGTACAAAGGAGATGCAAGAGAAATACTCTATGTATGTGCATAGGCTAGGATTAAGGGGAAGGGAGCATTGCAGAAATAGAGTTCCAAAGGTCCACTGTGTCAGAGAGTGCATGTGAGTGTAATGTACTGTGGTCAGTGGTGGTGTGTCTGTGTCTCTGCAGGGATACAGTGTCATCAGTAGGTGCAGCACTGCATGTCAGTCTTGTGCACAAGTCCACAGCATGCATGATAGGGGGTTGAACATCCCATGCATTCTCCCATCACCCAGCCACAGGCATTGTCACTACCAGGAATAATGTTGGTTGTACTATACCCCTGGCTAGATGTTGATATGCTGTGTGACTGTGATTGATGTCCATCACCAGATGCGCCACTGCCATGACTACCATGACCCCAATGATGCCTTGCCCTGGGTGTAGACTCCTCCACAACTGATGTAGCAGTGGAAGTGGTAGTGCTGTATAAGTATGGCCTACCTCATTCACTGCCACTATGACCACCATCCATAGATGTACTGATGTAACAGTGTTGAATGGTGCCTCATACTTGACCGGAAACAGTGAGAGGACGGCATATGCTCCAGCAAGTCATTTAACCTGTCTAAACAGTCACATCTGTGGGAAATGACATCACGGAGATCATCCCACTCAACCTACATCAGCATGCTCAACTTTGACATAGTTGTTTTGGTACTACCCTGTTCCTCTGTGATGTCCCTGCATGTATGCTGGAGTGTGGTTAGTGATGCACCGAGTTGGGGGGTTGCAGTAACCATGTTTCCATCAAGACCTTTTACTCTCCCTTGTGCATCTCTCCCTGCCCACTGGAACTATCAGGAGATCCAAATAAGTGTCTAGTATGAGGGATTGCTTTGATCTCACTGATGGTGTTTCCAGTAACCTGTCCTTCCTGTATCCCTTGTGGGGCATGTGTTTTCTGCATGTCTGCATGCAATGGTCACATTCTCCTGTTCAGCACAAACATTTAACACTCTGTGCCAGCTTATGCCTACCATCATCCATAGAGGCATCAGATCCTCCTACCTCAGGTGGTACAAGGTGCAGACTTGTCATTCTAGATAAAGAATCACCTGTGAACACAGCAAAGTACAACAGACTTTGTAAATAAAGATGATTACCAGATATGTACTATTACATGAGATGCTGCACTAGTAGCTTGTCCATATCACACTAGTATACACATTACCTTTAACAGAAGGGTTGTCCTAATACAATCATTGACGCACCTATATAACCCAAACAGACAGCATTAACAAGTAGGCCAATAATGAATGGGGACACGCACTTACTTTTTGAGAGAAATAGCAGTACATACTGGGGACATCTTCAGTAGATGTTCTTGGTGCCCAATAAACCTCTTTGCTGACATAAAATACTACACTGTGGACTTATCAAAGGTGTAAGAGTTCCTAAGGGACATCAATCACAGCCTCACCTCAGGCTTTGTCCCTACTGAATGGCACACTGTTACAGTCATCCCTCTCCACAAAGGAAGATCGACTACAGACCCTGGGATCTGTTGCCCCATTAGCCTGATGAGTTTGATATGCAAAGCTATGGAATGTATCATCATGGACCTAATAAACAAGGATATAGGGAATCTCCAAACTCTGGATCACAGTTTGGTTTTGTGAAGGGTAGATCATGCCTTCTCAACTTGGTCAACTTCTTTGAATCAGTCACCAGAGCTGTGGATGAAGGCAAGGTGCTTCATTCAGCCTACATTGATTTGGCCAAGGCCTTTGATACCATTCCCCACTCAGGAATCATAGAAAAACTCACTAAGCTATGAAGTAACTCCTATATCACTAAATGGGTTGCAAATGGGCTCACAGGTAGAAACCACAGTGTGAAAGTAGTTGACTCCAAGTCTGACTGCCGACCAGTCATGAGTGGAGTCCCACAGGGTTTGGTCCTGGGTCTTCTCCTGTTTGGTATCTACTTCTCTGAAGTCCAGGCCAACATGAAGGGACTCTGGCTGACAAAGTTCACAGACGATTGCAAGCTGGGAGCTATTATTAACTCCCCGACTGATGTTGACATCCTACAGAAAGTCCTCACTGAGAACAACTACTGGTGTCAGAAACATAGTCTTAAGCTCAATGCCAAAAAATGTGTTGTCATCCTCTTTGGGAAAAACTCATTTCCCATGAATTACCACATCGATGGTAGTCCACTGAACACAGAAGGCTTTATAAGAGATCTGGGAGCACAGGCTGACAGCAACCATTCTTCTTTTGACCACCACATTGCCTCTGTGGTCAGAAAGTCCTTCTATGTGGTACATCTCATTACTAAGGGTTTTGCATCTGGGAATAAATAGGTCATTATCTCCCTCTACTCTTCCCTCATTAGACCAATCATTGAGTACAATTCCCCATTTGGCATGTACCTCACCAAACATATGCAACAACTGGAAAGGCGGCAAAAGTACCTCACAAAGAGGATCCTAGACCTTAAACATTTGTCCTATATGGACAGACTAAAAAACTCCAACTATTCTCTGTCTCATATCAACTTCTTAGAGGTGATCTCTGTTTGACTTAGAAAGACATGTCTGACCCAACTCTGTTAGAAATGCTGGGTAGTTTGCTGTTATCGCATCTGTGACCAGTCTGATCAGATTGGGTGTTGTAAGGCCATATAGCAACTGCATTTTACTTATGGACTATTCACTGCTTCGACCAGTTGATAGTACCACCCGTGAGAGATGTAAATATTTAAAAAAAATGCAGGTAAACCTCTGGCATTAACACAGTATCTGTTAAGCATCATACCTCAACACCACATTATTCACAACACACTACTGAGCCCATAAGTTAAACTGAGGCTATAAAGAGGAATTTGTTAAAGCCTTCTGAAACGCACTTAAAAAAAATCCCAGGCCCATAATGTCCACTAAGTCTGTTTTTGAGCTGGGAAATGTTTTAGTCAGGCATACAGATTCTATACTCACCAAAATGAATAAGAACAAGGTGATTGCAAATTGTCTGGT
The DNA here is from genome assembly GCF_019279795.1 of Protopterus annectens. NCBI lineage: Eukaryota > Metazoa > Chordata > Ceratodontiformes > Protopteridae > Protopterus > Protopterus annectens. The sequence goes on from NC_056744.1 coordinate 1,029,369,197, forward strand.
GCCAGAACTTGTGATGCCACAAAGACCCTAAGGGCCTTCAATGTAAACATATATGACTGTGAACCAGTGGTTGCCCTTGGAGGAATTAATAATTTGAGGCACTACACCTAGTGAGACTGCCTGAAACATGATGAAACCTACTATGTGTGTGTTGCAGGCAAGAAAGACACTAGTCTTGAGTAGTGTCTTGCCTTCAGCTAGAATGATGCTTCGATACCAAGACAATATATCTGGCTTTAACAATTAGCCTACTATTTGGTGTCATTCTAAGAGGGTCGATTAAGTGTTGGCCTGAGATGAGATGGTAGGTAAGAATTTAGGCAGAGTCTCCCCTGCTGGATATTCCCATATTGCAAATTCAGAACTCTGTTCTACTCAATGCTAGAAGTCTAAATAAGAAAATGCCTTAACTGCTCTCTTCAAACTCCAAAATATTCATGCTTGTGTAGTTAAGGAAGACATGCTTTCAGTACAGTGACAACACGCCCTCTATTCCAGGGTTTAACGTTACTGAGACATGCTTTCAGTTCAGTGACAAAATTTCCACTATATGAGGGTTTAAAATTACTGAGACATGGTTTTAGTACAAAGACAACACTCCCTGTATACCAGGATTTAACATTAATGAGACATGCTTTCAGTACAGTGACAACACACCTTCTATACCAGGGTTTAATGTTACTGAGACATGCTTTCAGTACAGTTACAATGTGCCCATTATACCAGGGTTTAATGTTACTGGGACAGGTTTCAGTACAGTGACAATATGCCCTCTGTAGCAGAGTTTAATGTTACTGAGATATGCTTTCAGTACAGTTACAACACAAACTCTGTACCAGGGTTTAACATTACTAAGACATGCTTTCAGTACAGTTACAACATGCAGTCTATACCAGAGTTTAATGTTACTGAGACATGCTTTCAGTACAGTTACAACATGCCCTCGATACCAGGGTTTAACGTTACTGAGACATGCTTTCAGTACAGTGACAACTCACCCTGTATACCAGGGTTTAACATTACTCAGACATGCTTTTAGTTTGGTGATAACACACCCTCTATAGCAAGGTTTAACATTACTAAGACATGCTTTCAGTACACTTACAACACACCTTCTATACCAGGGTTTAACGTTACTGAGACATGCTTTCAGTACAGTTGCACATGCCCTGTATACCAGGGTTTAACATTACTGAAACATGCTTTCAGTACAGTTACAACACACCCTCTATACCAGGGTTTAGCATTACTAAGACATGCTTTCTGTACAGTTACAACACACCCTCTATACCAGGGTTTAACATTACTAAGACATGGTTTCAGTACAGTTACAACATGCCCTGTATACCAGGGTTTAATGTTACTGAGACATGCTTTCAGTAAAGTGACTACACACCCTCTATAACAGGGTTTAACTTTACTGAAACATGCTTTCAGTACAGTTAGAACATGCCCATTATACCAGGGTTTAACACTAGTTAGACATGTTTTCAGTACAGTTACAACACACCCTGTATATCAGGGTTTAACATTACTAAGACATGGTTTCAGTACAGTTACAACATGCCCGGTATACCAGGGTTTAATGTTACTGAGACATGCTTTCAGTACAGTTACAACACACCCTCTAAACCAGGGTTTAACATTACTAAGACATGCTTTCAGTACATTTACAACATGCCCTGTATACCAGGGTTTAACGTTACTGAGACATGCTTTCAGTACAGTTACAACACACCCTCTATACCAGGGTTTAACATTTACTGAGACATGCTTTCAATACAGTAACAACACACCCTCTATACCAGGGTTTAACATTACTAAGACATGCTTTCAGTACAGTTAAATCTCTGTACCAGGGTTTAATATTACTGAGACATGCTTTCAGTACAGTTACAACACACCCTCTATACCAGGGTTTAACTTTACAGAGACATGCTTTCAGTACAGTGACAACACACCTTCTGTACCAGGGTTTAACGTTACTGAGACATGCTTTCAGTACAATTACAACATGCCCATTATACCAGGTTTTAATGTTACTGAGACATGGTTTCAGTACAGTGACACTATACCCTCTATAGCAGAGTTTAACATTACTGAGATATGCTTTCATTACAGTTACAACACACCGTCTATAACAGGGTTTAACATTACTAAGACATGCTTTCAGTACAGTGACAACACACCCTCTATACCAGGGTTAAATATTATTGAGACATGCTTTCAGTACAGTTACAACATGCCCCCTATACCAGAGTTTAATGTTACTGAGACATGCTTTCAGTACAGTTACAACATGCCCTCTATTCCAGGGTTTAATGTTACTGAGACATGCTTTCAGTACAGTTGCACATGCCCTGTATACAAGAGTTTAACATTACTAAGACATGCTTTCAGTACAGTTACAACACACCCTCTATGCCAAGGTTTAACATTACTAAGACATGCTTTCAGTACAGTTACAACATGCTCTGTATACGAGGGTTTAACGTTACTGAGACATGCTTTCAGTACAGTGACAACACGCCCTCTATACCAGGATTTAACATACCTATGACATGCTTTCAGTACAGTTACAATACTCCCTCTACACAAGGGTTTAATATTATTGAGACATGCTTTCAGTACAGTTACATCACACCCTCTATACCAGGGTTTAACATTACTGAGACATGCTTTCAGTACAGTGACTACATGCCCTCTATAACAGGGTTTAACATTACTGAGACATGCTTTCAGTACAGTTAGAACTTGCCCATTATACCAGGGTTTAACATTACTGAGACATGCTTTCAGTACAGTTACAACACACCCTCTATACCAGGGTTTAACATTTACTGAGACATGCTTTCAGTACAGTGACAACACACCCTCTATACCAAGGTTTAACATTACTAAGACATGCTTTCAGTACAGTTACAACACTTCCTCTATACCAGGGTTTAATATTACTGAGACATGGTTTCAGTACAGTTACAACACACCCTCTATACCAGGGTTTAACTTTACTGAGACATGCTTTCTGTAAAGTGACAATATGCCCATTACACCAGGGTTTAATGTTACTGAGATATGGTTTCAGTACAGTGACAATATGCCCTCTATTTCAGAGTTTAACGTTACTGAGATATGCTTTCATTACAGTTACAACACACCCTCTATACCAGGGTTTAACATTACTAAGACATGCTTTCAGTACAGTTTCAACATGCCCTCTATACCAGAGTTTAATGTACTGAGACATGGTTTCAGTGCAGTTACAACATGCCCTCTAAGAGTTTAATGTTACTGAGACATGGTTTTAGTTTGGTGACAACACACCCTCTATACCAGCATTTAACATTACTAAGACATGCCTTCAGTACAGTGACAACACGCCTTGTATACCAGGGCTTATTATTACTGAGACATGCTTTCAGTACAGTTACAACATGCCCCCTATACCAGGGTTTAACATTACTAAGACATGGTTTCAGTACAGTTACAACATGCCCTGTATACCAGGGTTTACCGTTACTGAGACATGCTTTCAGTACAGTGACAACACGCCCTCTATACCAGGGTTTAACATTACTAAGACATGCTTTCAGTACAGTTACAACATTCCCTCTATACCAGGGTTTAATATTACTGAGACATCCTTTCAGTACAGTTACAACACTCCCTCTGTACCAGGGTTTAGTGCCTGTTGTTTCTTCAGAACCTTCAGTAGATGTGGGAGAGTTTCTGTATTTATCAGATATACTATCACCTCATGCCAAATTACCTACACTTGGAGCTCCTGGAGGTCCAAATCACCATCAACAAATCCCGCTGTTACTTTATTACTTGCTACAGATCAACATCAGTGTCCCCCAGAGATCATGGAAATTACCTTAAAATCATTCTGGGGTTAAATATCAACCCAAATGAAATGCCTTCTTGCTAGAGGATTTCAGTTACCCAAGCATTAACTGTCACAATTACACATCGAAAATGGATATTTTCAACTTTTCTTGGACTTCATGAATACCATTGCCCTAGCACAAACTGTAAAACTACCCATTATAATCTCTAATACCCTTGGCCTGGTCTTCATTATCTAGCCCCAGCCTGTTCACCCTGCATCTCTTCATCCTTTGTTGAATATGACCACAAATTAGTCATCCTCTCTGTCAGGCTTAGTGGTACCACCACACCACCAAATGAAAGTATCTTTAAGGACTTCACTGGGACAAACATTCTTTAGCTTGTAAAAGAGTTATGCAAAATTTTCAACAATCCCCTACAAATGGACCTAAATGAGAGGGCTGCCACTTTCACCTCTGACCAGACCTCTCAACTGTCCCTGATCTTCAGGGCCGTCCCTGATTTAGACTCCGAATTTAGGTCTGTCCCTCTTAAAACTGGTGACTGCTGAAGGAAAGGTGAATTGCCCCTAATAAAAAATGATAGTAATTCAGAGTTATAGACATTTTACGTCAGAAAACCTATATTAATCCATATTCTCTTATTCTGCAAATGTTTCAAGTTAATAGTACAAATATTTAAAATTGCCCCTGATTATTTGAGGATTTGCCCCTGATTCTGCTGAGATTTGTCTCTGATCGGTTGAGAGCTATGTCTCTGACTTGTACCAACACCTAAACAAATGTATAGGAAAATCAGTACTTGTCCACTGTAAATATAATGGTAATTAAAGGAATAAAACTTTCTGATGAAACTCCCATTTTAATAAACTGAACAGCAAAATAAGTAAAATGATGAAAAATTGTAAGAAATCCCCAACCCCTTATTTCAGGACCATAATGAAACCTGCCAATAAGGAACTTAAGAGTAGTATTAGAAAATGTAAAGCAGAGTACATGTTTAAGGTTGATACAGATGGCAAAGGAAACTACAAATATTTCTTAAGTTATCCATAGATGAAAAATATACCAAGAGTCTGCAAAATATACCAAGAGACAGCAAACACGGTAAAGCAGGTACAATAAAAACATAATTTAATTATAATTAGTAAGCACTTAGTAAGCACTTTCATGTTGACACACAACGCTTCCCAGACATTCAAAAACTGCCATTCAAAACATATATTTAAACTATAACGATCCAGTCAATATGCTGATTCAGATACACGTCATGAGAGCATCATAAATTCTAAATTTGTTACCCTCTTGTTATATTAAAATATAAATGCAATCATCAACAAACACTACTATAAACATTCTATTATGTAACCTGTTGCAAACTGCAATAATTATCTAGTTCACTGATGAAACATGAATGAACATATTGAAAATATATTAAAAGCGTATAGAGTTTCAGTTCTTTAGGAAGTTTAAAAAGAGTGCTTATCTAGCAAAATATTGTTGAAGAAAATTAAAAAAGCTAATACTCCAAGTTAAATTCATTCAGCATTCCAAAACCTCATCGTATACAATTTACTCAGACTTTCTGTATAGTTTCAACCAGTCAATAACAGCATAGGAAATCATATGATATTCAACTCTAAAAAAAAAAAAATCAAAGTATCATAAAAATTTTAAAATGCTAGTATCAAATATGATTAAGTATGCAGTGAGATATATTCAAGTCTGTAAATCACTCTGAATAACCAGCTTAATCTCAAATAATCAGTGTTGACAAACAATGTTTGTTCATGCAGCTGTGTGAATTACACAAGCTGTAGTACTTAAAAGGAAGCCACAGCATCGAGTATTGTGAAGTTTTCAAAACATAGAACAACACAGTTTGTATGTTGAACATAAAAACAATAAAATAAAACTGCCGATCTTAGAATATAGTGCAATGAAAACTAGAATATCAAATATAAAAGTCTGTAAAAAACATTACAATGAATATATCAAACATTAAATAAATCATGCATTTAACAAATCAATAAATCTTCATAGGCTCCAGTAGATATAACCTACAACAACTAAGAAATAAATATGAAAAGTTCAAACAGGAGCTATACCTAATTCTAAAAGTGTACATATGAATACGGCTAAAGTCAAGTAGCTAAATCCATGAAGCACCAAGTCTTAATGAAACCAAACCAGCTAGATGCAAAAATCAGAATATCAAGCAGAGGAATCAATAATTATGCAGAAATTAATATAGGACATAGTGATGCATATACAAGTACCTGTCATTCAACAGAATATATAAAAACCATGGGACGGGGTATTTTCATGACTAAAATAATGATAGCATGAAAAAATTAATTAATGAATGAGTGGTCTGTCTTTTAAAAATGATTAAGGAAGACACTATCATTAAGGCCATATTGTCTGTTTGCTTGTAATTTAATGATCCACCTTTGTTCTAGTTTCTCATTTCTGTTCTTCTACCTTTGTTTAATATTCCAAGTACCAAAAGCTTAAAAGAATGTTGGGAACCGGTATCAATCGCATGCTTAGCTGTAGCAATAGTTGCAGCCTTCTTATTTTTCTGTTCTTTGACTCTCTCCCTGAGGGTCCTATTCGTTTTGCCGACATAAAATCTAGGGCAAACTGTGCAGTATGCTAAATAAACCAAATCACAGGTTGAGCAATCTGCATAGTGCATAACTCGGTAGTCTTTCCCAGTAGTTGGATGTGTAAACATATGATCTTTGGTCATATAAGGGCACACAATGTCTGCAACTATAGGTGCCTAGCCTTTCTGAGGTCGGTAATGGTTTAGACACAACATTCTGGTAAGAGAACCTTCTTTTTATGGATTTACAGTTCCTATAGGCTATTCTCGGACGACTGCCAACAATTCTAGAAATATCATCATTGTCCAACAAAATATGCCAATTCGTGTTAATATTATTTATGAAGTCCTTATTGTGATAGCACCATTCTGCAAATTTTTAGCCGAGTGAAAACAGATGCAATATTATTCTGTTGCTGCCTTTTAGAAAAATAGGGTTTCCCCTCTGTCTTGTCTGTCATTACTTATTGTATGAAAATATTTTTCACAAGCTGTTCTAGAGTAACCCCTGTCCTCAAAATTATGTATTAACTCTCTACAAGATATATTTAAAGCCTGATCATTGCTGGTTAAATGTGAAAGATGTAAAAATTGTGACTTAATAATATTTGGATGCATACTTGACCTATTAAGCAGACTATGTTTCCAACAGTTAATGTATAAATTTAGAGCTAAATGTACGTCATCTACTCTCATTGTTGCATCTACTATCCCTGAAAATTTACTTTTCCCCTGAAATCACATTAGAACAAGTCTTAAAATCCCTGTCAAAGACTAAAAGTAATACTCCCATGGGAAAAGACAACATACCAGGCTGCATTGTCATCAGCAACAAATATGTGCTATCTGAGCCTCTAATTCAACTTTTTAGCCTCAGGCTATCCACAGGGATTGCACCTGATGCCTGGTGAATAGCTGCTGTGATCTCTCTATGCAGGAATGGCCTCTCTACAGAGCTGGTTAATTGTAGAGAGCCATCAGCCTCACAAACCTTATACGCAAAGCCATTTAACATTCATTGCAGAACTCATTTCAGCAGTCATGGGAAACTTAATTTATCTAGACCCCATTAAGTTTGGTACTATCAAGGGCAGGTACTATCTCCTGAACCTAGCAAGCTTATTTTAAAAGACTGAGGACAATGGTCAGTCAGTGCACAATGCTCATCTCAGTCTGACCAAAGCTTTTGACATTTTCCTTCATGCTGGTATTCTTAATTAGAGAACTTAATGTAAACTCCTTTCTGCTGGATTGCAAATTGGCTATAAAACAAATCCCAGGTTGTGAAACTTCCTTCTACCCTTTCCGAATGTAAAATTGTAACTGTTGGAGTACAATAGGGATCAGTGCTTGGCTCTCTCTTATTTGCCGTGTGTTATGCAGACATCCAGTTCAATATCTCAGAAACGTGGTTGACCAAGTTTGCTAATGACTCAGAAATGAGCATTGTTATCCACTCATCCATTGATACTAAACAGATACAGCAAAGGATGGAGCATGCACATACCTGGAGTACTGAAATGGACTCAAACTAAATGCAAAAAAAAAAAAAAAAAGGTGCAGCAAAGTAGCATTTGTTAAAAAAGCTGTTCCCACCTCACATTTTAAATGGTACTCCTTAGACCTGTGTACTTACGTTCCCCTAGTAGACAACTTTGATAACAACAGTTGTGTTTGGGCTTTGTATTTGTTGTACTGCAGTTAACTGAGCAATTACATCAGAGCTGCAGCCTCCATGGCAGAAGTACGGTTTTCACACATGTACTGTATTAAACTGCCTGGGCTGATGACATTAATGCATACTTAACTGCAATCTTCAATAAGATGGTGCAGGTAATTTGGCAGATTGAGCACTGGGTATGCTGATAGCCTCAGGTTCTAGTTACAGCCCTTGCTAATTTCATTTGCTGTAACACACAGTTTTCATTGGGCATTTCATTTGTCTTTCTGAATACAATGCCCTCAACGATGTAGTAAGTGTCATGGCATTTTTTAATTTGCAAGTGTTTGACATGCACCATTACTGAGTGTGTCACTGCAGTCTTTTCTTAGACTGCTGATGTAACTCAACATGTGGATGTGATGAAGGCTTTGTGTTCAAGTCCCCAGTCCTCTGTGCACTGTATATTGACACATACTTGTTACAGTGTGGTGGATGTTTCATAACCATTGCATTATAGTATATGTAAAATAATCAGATGCAGGTAATGTTTACCTGCATTTTTCACTGTATTTGTACTTTTCTCTTCTCTTCTCTCTCTTTCTCATTATACTTTCCATTATATATATTTATATGTCCTTTTATTTTGCTTCTCTTTATTTTTATATGCAGCATGATTCAGAACAGCACACTGACTACTTTCCAGATCTATCAAACCACCATTGGTGGCTAGTACACCTCTGCCACCAACACCAATTCTACCACAGCTATTGGTGTCCCTAACTGCTGCTGCCACCTACACACACATGGCAGCACTGAGGAAGGTGCAGCTGTAGCATCAGCCAGAAACACAGAGTGGAGGTGACATCTATATCATCTAGCAGCAGCTGAAGGAAATTGTAAAGACCCTTACTGACAGGTAGCTGGATGCCTGAATAAGCTGCTTAGAGACAATTCTCTGGTGACTAATTCAGTCTTACCCTACCCCGCACTGGATTTATCATCAGAGCCGGGACAAGTGGTGGAAAAGCCTTGTTTGGAGAATAAACAACAGATGCGTCACAACTGGCAAGGAGTCTAGCTGTGCACCCCATTTTATCTGCCTTCTCACTGTTCCCTCTATTTTATGTGTATGCCCACCCCTGTTTGTTGTCCAGTCCTCCCCATCACTATTGTCTTTCCTCTGTGTTACTGCACCTACTATGTCAGACTCACATGTACTCTATGTTTGTTTGTGTAACCTTGCTACCTAACCTTAACCCTTTTATCTTTCTCCTACTTCTCTTACTACCTTCCTCAACTTACTTTTTTTAAATATATATATATATATATATATATATATATATATGTATAAAATGGGCACCTGACCCCCAATTTTTTCCCTCATTCCCTGCTTCCATCCTCCTCATTCCATAATTCTTTATTTTCTATCCTCTCCTTGCTTTTCCCCTTTTCACCACTTTCCTATCTTTCCACTTCCAACCTTTAATTTTGTCTAAAAATAGATCTACACATATACCTCGTGGCCCTTTAAGGCTTCCAAATTACTTATCCTTCTTGCCACTGCATTGTGCATGGGATGTTGCAGAGCCTCATTGAGGAGCCCACATACTGATAAGGACATTTCCCTCCTTTAGTTTTCAACAACTATTTTGTCAGCTTTTAACATGAAGCTTCAGGCACAACTTATTTTTTCTTTGAAACAAAATAAGACAACTTCTTTTCATTGGCCATGGTTTTTGTTCACTGCATCACTGAATGAAAAGGTTGAAAAATGGAAAAAAGGCTATATACTCCCATTTCACAAATGTGGCCCTAACATAGATTTCACCAATTTCCAGCCAATTGCAATAGTCTCCCCACTATCCAAAATCATAGAGAAATGCATCCACGCTCAGCTCCTAAATTTCATAAAAGAAAATAAGATACTATCCCCATCCCAATATGGATTCCACCTATATCACAGTACCACCACTGCACTCCTATCATTCATGGACACTGTGACCCAAGCAAGGGACACTAGAAAAATTGTCTTCTCTCTCTTTCTGGACTTCTTCAAAGCCTTTGATACCATATCCCACCCCTTACTCCTGGCAAAGCTATCCAATCTGGGAATGTCACCCCCCCCCCACTCTTAACTGGTCCTCTGATTATCTAACCAACAGACAGCAAGCCATTAAATGGTGCCACTCTTTCTCACCATTCATCAGGAGTTCCCCAAGGATCCATATTGGGACCTCTCCTTTTTAGCATATTCATTAATGACTTCCACTCCACCCCTCCCTAAACCCTGTAATACAGTACGCAGATGACTCAACCATTATCTGCATTGCTGACTCTGCTGACGAACTCTTAGCAAGGTCCCAACATGCTTTCTCAGTCACTGAGGAATGGATGAATAACAACCATCTAGCCCTTAACCCCAGCTAAACTAACCTGCTTCTATTCACCCCCCCCCAAAAATCAACCCTCCTAAATAGAGCAGATTTTAATATCTATTCACAAAACAAAACCTGCATTAGAGGAATATCACAAACTAAACTTCTAGGAGTTATAATAGATGAACACTTACCCTTCGATCTACACATCCAAAACTGCTTAAAAACAAACATCAGAGACTAGGTACCCTCTATAAGCATAAATTGTACCTCACACCCACCACTAGACAAACCCTTGCACTATCCTATTTGCTTCCTTCACTTTTATACAATTCCCCTTGGTTCACTAACATTCAAAGCTACTTAAAATCCAAGATTGAGTCCTGTTATAACAAGGTTGCCAGATTCGCTACCAATGAAACTTACTCCTCCCATCACTGCATCTCCCTACACAAGCTAAAATGGCTCGAACTTCCCCATCACCTAACCTACTTGCAGTTAACCACAGCTCACAATATCATTACCAAACCTTCCAACTGTCCATCCCTCACCTCCCTGTTTACTCTATATAAGCCCTCCCGACAACTCAGATCTGAAAATCAATTCCTTCTAAAAGTGCAAATACCCAATCTAGCAGTTGGTCAATCTTTCTACTCATGTACCATTGCTAAAACTTGGAATATCCCTACCTAGCTCTATTGGAACTATTTCCCATCACATATCCTTCAAAAAGTCTCTAAAACAGCATCTTTTAGCCCTATGGCAATGTATATGTGGCTACGACTACAGAGCATCTTCCCCCACCCAATCTCACTAACTTTTTCTCCCCTCTGCTTAACAGTTATGCAACTATCTCTTGCTGTCTTCACTCTACATTATCCGAAGCAGATGATACATTGTATGATTGTATGTCTATTTTTTTTTAAGTTATCTCTATGTATGTAGAAAATGTGATTGTATTTAAATTTCTTTTGTATGTGGAGCTTTTCTCCCCGGGCCTCCACTGAAAATGGGCACTTTTTGGCCCAGTAGACTATCCCAGTAAACAAATGCAAACAAACAAAACAAACAAAATACACTTCAGAATATCTAGAAACTCATGGGTTCTGGAACCTAGTGACATCTGCAGCTGTGGCTCAATTAAATTCTTTCATCCACAGTTTTTACAGGTGCAGTGTTCGCCAGTAAGCATGTATTGAAAGGATACAGAAAAAAGATGAAAAGTAAGTCAAAGTGTGAGAAAGTAAGAATAAAGTAATTTGGATGGTGTGGGTAGACCTGGACAGAGAGATAATGGGAGGGCACTGTCATGTAGTCAGTGCACTATGGAGTCCTTGCCACAGTCCACTTACGGCTGACCTTGCAATCGTTATAAATGCTATTTGAAATTAGAAATACCAGTTCTGTGCATGGTTTGTTAAAAGGGATGTGCTGCCAAGACAAGGGTTATTACACAAGGGATTCCATTTTATTTGGAGAAAAATGGCAGGATGTAGAAGTGGAGACCCTATTAATGGATAACAAGTGACTACCAACAACTGTCTAGGCAGTTAATAAGCAAACGTAATGAGTTGATAAATAAATATTACAGATTACATAAAGAACATCCTGAAAAAAGGGAAAACAATGAAACAGTCCAGTGAGATCTTTGAAGATAAGGCAAGCACAAAGGCACAAACAAAATGTGGTGCTAAGTGGAAAAGGAAGCAGTGCATGCATTTTATTATAAACTACACTGTACAATGGCAGAATGGGGGGGGGTGTGCTGCTAGACAGAGAACAAATTCTGTTGACAACCAGTGCCTTTTTCCATTTGCACATCAGCTACAGGTGACCCTTGCATGAACACCTAGCTCCAGATTAAAACAGTAAGGAATTTACATTTCCCTTACTCACCTCATTTCAAAAAAGACAAGAGAAATCTACTTGTAGTTAAAGAAAAATGTGTTTATGGAAAATGCATTAATAAATACATAAATGAATAAACTAAAATAAAATAAATGTGAAAAATGAAATTCAACAGATATGGAAAGACAGGCATACAGAAAATGCACCAGAAGAGAACGTCACAAAAACTGTATTAAAACGTAGAATTGTATTATGACATAATAATAATATACAGCTGAATGGGAGTAAATGCTTTGTTTCACATATGGGTTGGGCAATGTTTTGCAACATGGTAAGGCCAATTACATTATTTTGGCAAGTAGGAAGTTTAATCTGACTGAGTAGGCCAACAAACATACGACAGAGACTTGCACTGTCCATTACTTGTGTAGATTGGGTAATATGACTAAAGGCATGAAACTAGTTATTTTTAGTATTTTTATTTCAGCCATGCACTTGACAATTATAAATTAGAATTGCTTGTTCTTTGCCTGGTATGAGGAACAGAAGCTTTTGAAACTAAATTATTTCCTTAGATAAGATGGCAGAAAAAAATGCAGCTACAGTTGATTATGGCTTTCTGATTTTACCGTTACACTTGATAGTTCTACCATATGAGATAACATTTTCTTAAAATAAAATGGGTGTGTTTTTAACACCGGCATCCTTAGAAGCAGTTCATATAGGTTCATAGGTAGGTACTAGGCTATCTGCCTGAGGGCATTTATAAGCCTAGCCAGAGTGTGTCGGTTTTCGTCACCCCATTGATTATTTAACTGAGCCTCTGTCAAGCAGAGCCAATGAAGTGACTCCTTATATTCCAGAAAACTCTTACATTATTTCAACAGATCTAGCTTTGTCACTTTAAGCTCTGTTCATTTGTCCTAATTTCAAGCATTTACTTCACTATCCTCTCTGAAGGCATTTAAAATGGTAACATGTCAAAGTTCAGATAAACTTGTAATTTGTAGTATGACAATATGGAGGGAGCAGTACATTTAAATCCTCAGTGTTTGTTCTTAGTGCATCCTTCTTTTCCTTGAGCATCAGAAAATGTTAAGTTTGCTAGCATAGTTGTCATTTTTAAGGAATGGATTTGTTTAGCACTGTAAGAGTGGTGCAAAATATTTTTACAAATGTTTTATAGGCATGCAACTGAAACTGCCTTGCTAACTGTTAGAAATCACCTTCAGAAAAAAAGCTTAATAACAGGGAAATTGCAATTGCAGTCTTCCCTGACCTGGCACAAAGCATTCTTCTGTCCCAACTAACCTTCTCCAGCTTAAGTTCTAAGTCTTTAATCTAGTTTAAAAGCTACTCAGTGAGCTTTAAACAAATAGTCAAGTGTTGCTAACATATCTCACTCACTTTTCCTATATTCCTAGGTTTTTTTCAAGGCTCAGTCTTTGAGCTCCTAATTTTCACAATACTTATCAATTCTGCACCTTGTCTATAACCTGCGTTTGTCATTCAATATGCAGATAGCATCATTCCATTTTTATCTCCGGATGTATCTCAAATTTTTCATAAAGCTTTCAGAGTACATTTAGAAACATTGAGTCACAGATGTGTGAATCCATTCTAAACCTCTTCTCCAACAGCCCCGAAATACATACATATGTAAATAAATAAATAAATAAATAAATACGTAAATAATGGTTTTCCATCTTGGACTGTCCTGGCCTACACATTTTTCTTTGGTAGACAATTGTTAATTTAGTCTACAGCTGGTAAAAAGCTTCAAACCGTTTTGAGACACAATTAGCTCTGCAGCCAAATTTGAACAGCACATCATTATTCATTTCATCCTGTAGCTGTTGTACCCTCCATACCCTTCTGTTTGTTGTGCATGCACAGCAATTTGCAAGGGTTTCTTTCCTGCGTACCCCCCCACCTCCACCTGGGATTAACTGCATAAAGCAATATCTACCTTCTCCACTGAAGCTGGCTATCTTAACTAAGTAAAACCTCTGGGGAGCAAGAACCTGACTCCCTCCAGCTTTTCTATTGTAATAGTTTGCACGTGTTTCTTTCCTACATGACCCCCCCCCCCCCCAGGAATAACTGCATAAAGCAATATCTACCTTCTCCACTGAAGCTGGCTATCTTAACTAAGTAAAACCTCTGGGAAGCAAGAACCTGACTCCCTCCAGCTTTTCTATTGTAATAGGTGAATTACAATTTAGTTTTTGTAAAGTGTTGAGGCTTAACGGTGTATGCACAACAGTGAAGGGATCCAGCCAACTGTCACTAGATTGGGCCATAATACCTTGAATCAGCCTTACACTCACACAGTGTTCTAGTCCCAAGCATTTACTGTTTAATTTGGTAAAGTTTTGCTTTTACTTTCATTATAGTTTCTATACTAATCACAACTCTCTCCATAACTGCCAAACAACCCTGTTTGTGTGCTTGCAGTGATAATTATTTAAAGTATTCCACAGCTACTCAGATCAGTCTTTTGTTAGATACTGATATTTTTAAGCTTATTCCTCACGTTACACTGATTTTAGCCCTTCTCCCTGTGGCGGCTGGACCCACTCCATCCACTACACCTATTCCGCTCCCCTTCCTGCCCCCATCCCAACCCTCACCCCACAATATCATCCTTATACTTAACCTTACCCCTCCATCACCTCTCTTCCATCTATCCTATAACCTCTTTAATTATTTCCTACAGTCATACCTTACCTCTTAACTAATCTGCCTACCCACCCATTCTAAATAGGGCCATATAGTGTTATCACACTACATTCAACCACCATTATGTCCATCACTACTTTTTCTATGCTCTCACTTGCTCTCTGTCCTAATAATAATCACAACCTTCCAGATACTCAACATACCTCCTACATCAACCTGTACGACCACCACACATAATCCACATTTACCAAGTTGCTCAAACATCCACCCTAGCTTATTCACAGTTAATATCTCTGTGCTAGCCAAAGTAAAAATTCTACCTCTCCACAGACACCTCCATTATCACACCACCAGCAGCAACTGTACCATTTTCAAGAAAATACTAAGTATAGCTCACATAATTTGGCAAAGCATTATATCCCAGTGTGGTGATGTACATCCCATCCCAGGTCCAACCCTCCCTAGCCCTAGCAAACTTAGCAAATCTCTCTTGCTGTCAATCATAAATCTCCAAAGCCTTAGAAACAAGATACCAGAACTCCAGGCATGGATTTTACAAAACCCTGATAGTATAGCAGCTACAGAAACCTGGTTGAAATCATATGTAAAAGACACTGAGTTTCTTCCCCCAGACTACTCATGCTTGAGAGCCGATCGGCCAAACAAGAGAGGAGGAGGAGGAGTAGCAAAACTCTTCCCTAGCAAACAGGTATTAATTCCCTACTGAAAGCCATCACCCAGCTTCTCCCCAGCCAAAGTACTAATCTCTATATTAAAACTTAACAACCATAAAACATTTGCAGAATTGCTCTGTATATTCCTGCAGGAAACAACATACCAGTATTAGAAAACATACTTGCCTGGACTTCACAAAACATAGATAATGAAACCATCATCTTAGGTGATGTAAACATTGATTGGCTAGACATTGCCCACAACAATCCCTCAAAAAACATAAATCTTTACAACTTCTTCCAACTAATTGAAGACATCATCAGACCCCACAAAAATAACATTTGGGGCTCCGCAGTAGGCTGGATATTAGCGTCCCACCCTAACAATATCATCACTGCAGGCATACTACCTAATACCATTAGCGACCATCATCCAGCATATATCCTACGCAAAACCACCCCAACCCCAGGGCAGCACCAATAAAAAAACAGAAAGTTCCAACCATCCATATTTAATGAAACCTTAGCTAAAGTAAATTGGGAACCCTTCAAATCCCTCCACTTAACGAGGAGTTCTTTAACTCAACATTCCTAGACATCCTAAATAGGCGATCACCCACCTGCCAAAAATGAATAAAACGACAATTCAAGCTGGCTCTCAAAATCCACCAAAGAAGTCATGTCCACAAGGGATAAACTCTGGAAATCATGGCAGAAAAACAAAGAACCTACAACTCTAATACAATACAAACAACTCCGTAACCAGGCAAAACATCTAATAACCAATGATAAAAAAACCCACTGCCTCCACCTACAAAGCCAACATAAAAATAATCCCAAAAAATTCTGGTCCTCCATCAACCATCTATTGCATCCAGGTTCACAAAGCAATCCATCCACTGACCCACACAAAACTTCTACCGAACTTGCCACCCTCTTCAATTCCTACTTCATTGACACCATTGCTAACCTAACCACCACCTTTCCTATGGTTAACACCACCACCATCAAGACATTTAATGACCAAACCATCCCAGAAGACAATCCTACACACAACTCTAACCTAAAATTCCCCCCATACCCATTGCCACAATAAAAAAACTTTTGCTTAAGCTTAAACCCTGTATTCTAGCCCCTGACAATCTACCCCCACACTTCCTGCAGATAGATGCAAACTCTATAGCTTATCCCATCAGCATACTCATTAACAGATCAATTAAAGAGTCCCTTGTCCCAGACATCTGGAAAAAAACATTCATTCTCCCCTAACACAACGGCGGCACCAACACAGACACCACACACTTTCGACCCATAGCTGCCAGACGATGTAAGCGATCATTCATTGACCTACATTCTAAGGCAAAAAAATGATATCTCTAACCCCCCAACATGTAGGATTGCACGTTCCAACAAAAACTTTAACCCAGTACTTTTCCAAGATGAACTTAGAGCCTGTGACTGGAACCCTTTAAAAACACTACCACTTGAAGAAGCTGTTAAATACCCAACTAAATTATCTTTTATCGATCTAGATAAGCATGCACCAAAAACGTCCATTAGAATGAAGTCAAGCTGCCCCTTGGCTTTCTAAAGAAACCAGACAAAAAATGTTACTTAGGAACAAGGCTTGGGCTAAATGGAGAGCTAACAAAACTATCTCAAATGAACAAACATTTAAGCATTTAAGAAATATTACTAAAAGGCAATACTTACAGACAAAAAGAACTACTACTATAAGTTACAGCAAAATCACCAAAACAATCCCCAAATGTTCTGGTCTAGTTTAAATAAACTCCTAAACCCAGGCCACACTCACGCACACCTACCCCATCCCAAGCCGAACAAAACAACCCCACCAAACTGCCAATACCTTCAATACCTTCTTCACAGAGACCATACAATCACTAGCCAGTCAACTAGTCCCTGACAACTCAAGCTTCTCTTCCACCATACCTGGCACTCTTCCAACATTCCATCTGAAACCCATCTCAACCACTCTCATCTATAAATACATCCAAAACTTAAACCTTGTACTCCTTCTGCTGACCAGCTACCATCAGAATACCTGCAAAAGCAGCCAAAGTAATTTCTTATCCCATTTCCATCCTCATAAATAGAACCATTAAATAAGGAATAGTTCCAGACATCTGGAAAATCTCCCATATTATCCTACCTCTAATGATTATTCCAACTACCGCCAATAGCTCTATTATCACCCCTAGCAAAGATTATGGAAAAATGCATTCACCAACAACTTTTAAACCATTTATCTCAACACAACATCATAGCAAACTGTCAGCATGGCTTTAGGCCATCCCATAGCACCACAACTGCCCTATTATCCTTTACAGATGCCATTAATAGAAATCGTAATAACAACAACCTCTCTTCTGCACTCTTTATTGACCTGTCAAAAGCATTTGACATGGTAAACCATACCCTTCTTATCAACATTCTTGAATCCCTTTCCCTTGTCTGCCTGGCAATTCAATGGTTCAAGTCTTATCTTACCAATAGGCAACAGGAAGTTCTTTGGGAAAATAATATATCATCCCTTCTACCTGTCACACTCGGTGTCCCCCAGGGCTCTATTCTAGGTCCACTTCTTTTCTCACTGTTTATCAACGACCTCCATGTAGCCATTCCACAATCCACCTGCATTCAATATGCAGATGATTCTACACTAATATGTTCAGCAAACTCCCCAAATGATCTACATTCTCTTACTCAGAATGTTTTCAACATAGTTGAAACATGGTTCATTAAACGTTGCCTCCTGCTCAATGCCAAAAAAACTAAACTCCTTCTCTTCACACCCACCAGCAAATCCTCCCCCATAGAATTCTCTGTCATCTCCAATAATGGCACAAGTATATTTCCCGATTCTACCACTAAATTGCTAGGAATTACTATTGACAATAACCTTACATTTGACAGCCACATAAATAACACCATCAAAACTGTCAATAGAAGAATAGGCTCCTTATATAGAATTAAACCTTTCCTAACACCAATAGCCAGAACTAAGATCGCACACCCCCATTTAATTTCAACTCTTCTGTATGCCTCACCAATATATACTAATCTAAAGAAAAATAATCTCATCAAACTAGCTAATTCCTATAATAACATTGCTAGATTTGCCTTTTAGAACTCACCATTGTCTGAATCTAATGCAGCTAGGCTGGCTTGAATTTCAAAACCAATTGAAACTCTCCCAACTCACCATTGCCCACAAGATATTTTATAAACCTAACAGCACCCCTATACTTTCCAATCTCATAATCCCATACAAAATCTCAATTCTCTTCCCTCTTCCAGCAAACTTGCTTGCTAGCATAAGCAAGTCTTACAACATGGCTGGAGTTTCACTGTTTTCCAACTCTGTGGGAAAAAATTTCTTCACTGCCTCTCTTTAAACAAAACCTCAAAAGACACCTCAAATCAAACTGGCTATGCCCCTGTAGCAACCCTGATTAACCTTCTCTTTCACTACAAATATTTCTTCTCTTGAACCTCTACCTATTCCACATTCTTTGCGGTAGGACTGTAACTGGTTTACAGAATTCAACATACTGATGTAATCTATCCTGCTTAATGCTCTGAAAATCTCTATCCTGTTAATATGCTGATAGTCTACATGTATCTCACTGCATATTGAATTATACCTATACATGTTGTCACCTCTACTATTATAAATGCCTACATTACTCTAGTAATACTGCTGTAATTTATTGTATTCTAATTACTTCCTGCTTTTTGAATAATCTTCTATTGAAATCCATTCATTTATTATGTATTAATACTGATTTTTCATTTTTAACTGTTTTTAATTATTTTTAATTTTTAAATGTTTTTTTTTAATTTTCAAATGTTTTTTAAATGTTTAAATTTTTATTTTTGTTTCACTGCTCCCGGGCCTCTACTAAAAATGGAAATATATCCAGTTAGACTAGCCCGGTTAACAAATGTAAAATAAATAAAAAATAAAAAATAGCTATTCTCTCACCCCTGTCTAAAATACTTGAAAAATGCATCCATGCCCAACTCCTCAGCCACCTGCTTGAAAATCAAATTTTGTCACCCACTCAGCATGGTCTCAGACCAGGGCAGAGCACTACTACAACCCTCCATTCCTTTCTTGATACAGTTAACCGGGCATGGGATTCTGGTAAAATAATCGCTTCTCTTTTCGTCGACCTCTCAAAAGCATTCAGTACTATTTCACACACTATCCTCCTCTCTAAACTATCTACCCTCCACATTTCCCCACCTACCCTACAATGGTTCAATAAAAAGAAGTTATGTACCTACCATAACGTTCCATGTTAGTTGTCTTTTTCTCGCCTTCTTTCTTGCTGGTTGGCTTTGGAGCCGATCCTCGGCTCCAACTCGGCCATCTTCAATAGCTCGAGAGCTGTTTACTGGCTTGAGGCTACCCTATATCCCATGATGCCTGGTGCTAGTTACCCAGATCTCATTTGAAAAAGCTATTCCAGACATAACTAAGGAAGAATTCTGCCTTAGAAGCCCGCTGGGGCCCAACTGTGAAGCTATCTAACCAGAAAAGGACAACCAGAGAAGGTTCAGCCAATGAAATCTGAAAAAGGAGGCTCCTCTCGATCCACTAGGATAGGGGGATGGAGGGTGGGATGCAAGAAAGAAGGCAAGAAGAAGACAACTAACATGGAACGTTATGGTAGGTACATAACTTCTTTATGTTAAGTTGTCTATCTCGCCTTCATTCTTGCTGGTTGGGACAGCATCCCTAGCACCTACTATCCTGGGTGGCTCATTGGAACAGACTCTTCAGAACAGTGGAACCAAAATCAGCTCTGTTTCTGGAAATCACAGTTTATAATGAGAAATGAAGGTATGTGGGTTAGCCCATGTGGCAGCTGCATAGATAGATTCCATGGGCAACCTAGATTGAAAAGCCACCGAGGTGGCCAATGCCCTAGTAGAGTGTCCTTTTGGTTTGAAAGATAGTTCTTTGTTTCTCAGCTGGTAAATGAAAGAAATAATGTGAGACAACCACCTAGATAATGATACCTTTCAGACTGGAAGGCCCTGTCTGCCCTCAGCATAGGAAAGGAAGAGTTGGTCGGACTTCCTGATGTCCTTTGTCCTATGCAAATAAAAATGCATTTGTCTGTGGACATCTAACTGGTGCAATTTATATTCTGCCTTATTGGTGTGCTTAGGAAAGAACACAGGAAGGTCTATGGACTGATTTAAATTATCTTGTGAACAAACCTTAGGGAGGAAGGAAGGATTGGTCCTTAGAGCGACCCTATCATTATGAAAAACTAAGTATGGAGGACGAATACATAGAGCCTGAAGCGCCGAAACACGTCTGGCAGAAGTAATGGCTACCAGAAAAAGAGTCTTCCAGGATAAAAACTTCATGGAGCAAGATGCTGCAGGTTCAAAAGGTGGCAAGATTAGGGAAGCTAGCACTAAATTTAGATCCCACGGAGGTGGGGTGTCCCTGACTGGGGGCCTAAGCAGAGTGGTTCCTTTGAGGAAGGCTTTACACAGCTTATGAGACGTAATGTTGTTAGAAGACAACCCAACATGAAAATTCGAAATGGCAACTAACTGAACTCTGATTGTAGCAGAAGCAGAACCAGAATGAGAGAGTTCCGCTAAAAATTCCAAAATCTCGTGGACAGGGGCTGAAAAGGGATCTATGTTCTTAGCCTCTGCCCAGCAAGAAAAACGTTTCCACTTGCTAACATAGGTTTTTCTAGTTGTGGATTTGTGCGATGAGATAATAATTTCCCGCACAGAGGAGGAAATATTAGGAAGCCTGGCTAAGGTTGGAAGTGGAACAACCAAGCTGTGAGCTGGAGTGTTTGAAGGGATCGATGCAGTCTGCCCGATTGATGAATCAGTAGATCTGGAATAGGATCCAGAATCCAAGGCTGCTTGAGAAGGTAATGATGCAGGAATGGGAACCATATCTGTCGAGGCCAGTAAGGGGCAATGAGGATCATTCTGCAACCCAATGCAGTTGCTCAATGTATGAGTTTGGGTATTAGAGGAAACAGAGGGAAAGCGTAGAGAAGTCCCTGAGGCCAATCGTGGACTAACGCTTCTCTGGGGGAGTGGCCGGGAAGTGGAAGAAGGGAGAAGAAATTGCTGCACTTGCTGTTGAAAGGTCTGGCGAACAGGTCGCAGCAAGGCTGCCCCCATTTGTGAACGATTTGTTCCGCAATTATCTGATTCAGAGACCATTCATGAGGCATGAGAATTGCTCTGCTGAGCCTGTCTGCGATGACGTTGGAACTCCCAGGGATGTGCGTTGCGATCAGAAAACGTTGGGAAGAGATCACCCACTGCCAGAGTCTGAGTGCTTCTCGACATAGAGGATAGGACCTGGTTCCGCCCTGCTTGTTGATGTAGCACACCACTGACATATTGTCCTTTTGAATTGCAGTGGTCCCGGGTGGGAGAGAGTCCTGAAGGGCTTGCAGTGCTGAAAGCACGGCTCTCATCTCCAAGACATTTATATGCAAATGGTACTTGTGAGGCTGCCAGGTGCCTTGGACTGTCCTGCCCTGATAATCACCCCCCCCCCTATCAGGGAGGCACCCGTGGTCACTGTGGCGACTGGAGGGGATAGCACGAATGGTCTACCCTGGGGCACTGATGGGAGACCATCCACCAAGTGAGGTGCTTCTTGCATGCTTCTGTAATCATAATCTTGTGAGACCCGGGAAGCTGTTGGAAGGACCACTGTGTGAATAGAAGCCACTGGAGGATTCCCATGTGAAAGCGGGCCAGGGGAACAAGAAGAACTGCTGATGCCATGGAACCCAGTGTTTGGAGGATGAACCTGGTCTGAATCATTCTGCGTGTTAATAACATCTGTACTTGTTGGCGAATTAGTGATACCCTGTCTGATGGAAGGTTCGCAAACATGTTCCTGGTATTTAGATTTGCGCCTATATAAGTGATATGCTGACAGGGCAACAATGCAGATTTTTCAAAATTTATTGTGATACCTAGCCTGGAACAAGTTTTGATAGTGTAGTCCCTGGCTTGCAGGAGGTGATGCCTGGTGGAAGCAGTGAGGAGCCAGTCATCTAGATATGGAAACACCTGGAATCCCTGACGTCTCAGGTGAGCCATAACCACTGCCATACATTTGGCGAACACCCTGGGGGCTGTGGTGAGACCAAAGGGCAGAGCTCTGAACTGATAGTGACTGGCCCCCAGCTGGAAGCGAAGGAATCTTCTGGAGCGTCTGTGCATTTTGATATGATAGTACGCATCCTGAAGATCTATAGAGCACATCCAATTGTCCTGACCCAGGAAGGGTAGAATGGACTGTAGCATGACCATCTGAAACTTTGTTCTTTGTACAGATCTGTTTAATCTGCTGAGATCCAGAATGGGTCTCCAGTCCCCTGTCTTTTTTGGTACCAAAAAGAACCTTGAGTAAGTTCCAGATCCGAGCTGGTCTGCCGGGACTTCTTGGATGACTCCTTTGTGTAGCAGCTTTGAAATCTCTATGGCTGCTTGTTCCCTTAGATTGGGTGGAACATCTGGAAGGGACTTGTTTGACGGTAATGGGGGTTGAGCAAAGGGAATTCTGTAACCTCCGGATATGATCGACTGTACCCACTTGTCTTGAGTTAGGTCTTGCCAGGCTTTGGGGTACAGTGAGAACCTTCCCCCGACTGCCTCCAGAGGCGGGCAGCTGGGCAACCCTTCAGGGATGCTGAAAGGGCCTCTCAGAGAAGGATTCTCTGCTGCCCTGGTTCTGCGGACCCCCTTTGCCCCGAGGGCAGCGTCTGTTATTGTTCCCTCCTCTGCCCCTGGAGGGGAACTCACCACGTTTGTCAGGCAAGGCTCCCTGGGATTTCCAGAACCACATCTTTCCACTCTTCTGACCCTTGGGGTGTTGTCTAGAAGGAGTGGAAAAACAGACACCCACAGCAGAGAGAGTCTTGCCTTCTTGTTCACACCTGGTTAGGGTGTCCTTCAACTGTGATCCGAAGAGAGCAGAACCATCAAACGGGGTATTGGTGAAAGACACTCTGAAGGGCTCCACAAAATTACATAGCCACATCCATGCGTGCCTCCTAAGGGCAGCGCCTGTGCCTGCGGCTCTACTCGCACCATCGGCTCCATAAGAAATGAGCCTCTTGGAGGAGTTAACAACTGAATTCAGAGTCGCCAGCTGGGAGGCCACCTTAGCTTGAGCCCCCTCAGCTGATGGATCTTGGAGGGTATCTCCAAGCTCTTTAAGGAGATCCCTCTGAAGGTGGGTGAAATGGCACAAATAATTCAGAGACCTCATGGAGAAGGTCACTGAAGCAAACATTCACTTCCCATATCTGTCCATAGTCCTTGACTCCTTGTTAGGGGGATGGACAGATGAGGAAGTTTCTGCCAACTCCTTCTTTGTGACTGCTGCTACCACCATGGCATCAACAGGTATGCCCTTAGTCAAAAACTGTTTGTCCTGAGGTGCAGTTATAAATTTAGCAGGTCTCCTGGGGCTTGGTTCCACTGTGTCTGGAGCTGACCATGCCTTTCAAGCCACAACGGACATAAGTGGGTCAAAAGGCGGAGACACCCAGGAGGTGGAAGGTCGGGAACCAAACGCGTCCAGGAATACCGACTCATCGTCGGAAGGGGCTAGGGTATTCCAATTCCCCCTCTGCCTAAGCATTTCCAAAATGTCTGAAAAGGAGACATCTTCAGAGGGGGATCTCGGGGACCCTTCCGAATCCTCTAAGTCAGTATCTGATGTGACAGACTCAGGGGAGTCAATGTGCTTCCTCTTGCACTTCTTCTTATGAGGTGGCTCCTCTGAGTGATCAGGGGAGGCCTCAGAAGAGGAAGAAACTCCCAAGGGGGTGCTCTGGAGCGCTGGTTCCCACGCTTGGGGTCTGGAGGAGGGGCAGAGGCAGACGCAGGCACCATAGGGGGAGGAGCCAATGAGGGTGACCATGGGACTGACTCGGGGGCCAGTACACTCCTCATGACCTCGAAGGAACCCCCGCCCAAATGCAAAGAAGACTCAGGCTCAGAAGAAATCGGAATTCCTCTCCGCACCGAGGGGGATGGCTCCGAGGCCAATGTAGGAGCCGAGCTCACCTGCGCCGAAGCTCCGAGGGGGAGAACGGGGTCGGACAAGGGTCCGATGCCACTCGCCCCCTCGGAGCCAACTAGGGAGTCTCAGCACCCAGATCCCTCCAAGACTGGTGCCATGGAAGGGATCGGAGCCGACGACGGAACCGAAGGAGAAAGTATTGGAGCCGACAGTTCCACAAGACGAATCCCAAGGAACTCCGGCTCTGAGCTCAAGAGAGGAGTCGGTGGAGGAATCTCTGCAGAAGTGGATGGAGCCGACACCTGATGAGGGGGGCTGGACAACATTTTTGCTAGGGCCTGCGACTTCAGCAGCCTACTGACCACTCTCTCCAAGTCCTGATCTGAAAGCCTAGAGGACTGAGAGGAGTGAGAGGACCTATGACTACACTCCGATTGTTGCAGAGGTGACCGTGGAGCTGAGCATATCGACTCCAAGGAGGGAGACCTAGATCTCTTTCGACTCCCAGACGGCACCGAAGTACCTGTTGGAGCCGATTGGGAGGGAGGCACATCGGCTCCAGCCGGAGCCGAGGTGGATGGTGGAGTTTCACCCAGTGACAGCTCAGAACTGGGAGCCGAAGACTTAGGTGGCTTGGAGGATTTCACAGGCTGAGCCTTGGCTGGTGAATCCTGGGGCTTGAGCAAACCCCGGAGTATTAACTTATTTTTGCACTTCTGCAGAACTCTTGGGCTGAAAGCATGACAAACTGAACAAGAGTCCTGCAGGTGCACCGCGCCCAGACAATAAACACAAGAAGTGTGACCATCTGTCAGAGACATCTTCTGCCAGCATGAGTCACACTTCTGGAATCCGGACACTTTATAGTCCTTGGACATGTTTAGACACACACACACCAAGGTAAAACACTCACACACACCACAAGAAAAAACAAGTTAGTAGGTATAATTAATTACACTATACAGCTAACATACACTAAATAAGTCTACTACTAAAAACGTTTTTTTTTTTTTTTTTTTAAACTAGAGAAAGACAAAAAGACGAAAAGAGGGTTAGCCTCTAATTTAAACGGCTACCATAAAGGGAAGGGAGGGGGAGGGGTGGGGAAAACTCTCGAAGTAAAACGAGTTTTCAGTAAAAAAACAGGAGGGATAGATACTGTTTAAAGAATCTAGCTAGGGTAATAGTACAATTAAGGAATTAGGTACGCTAATAAGGGTTAAATTCTAGTGAAAATAGAAAAATACAAAAAAGTATACAAGCCTGAGCCAGTAAGACAACTTCGCAGTCTGAAGCGGCAAACGAGATCTGGGTAACTAGCGCCAGGCATCATGGGATATAGGGTAGCCTTGAGCCAGTAAACAGCTCTCGAGCTATTAAAGATGGCCGAGTCTGAGCCAAGGATCGGCTCCGAACCCAAACAGCAAGAATGAAGGTGAGATAGACAACTTAACATATATCTTTCCAATAGGCAGCAATCCACCAAATGGCAACTTTCTTACTCTCCCTTCCTCAGTACTTCCACAGGCTACCCCAAGGCTCCATACTCGGTCCTGTATTATTTAGCATCTTTATTAACAACTTTCACACCACTCTCCCCAATGCTCAGTAATCCAGTATGCTGACGACTCTACAGTAACATGCACTGCAAATTCCAGCTCTGAACTACAGCACATCACCCAGAATGCCCTCACCTGTACTGAATCTTGGATGCTTAATGATCATCTTGCCCTAAATCCAAAAAAAAAAACTAAACTAGTAATTTTTACCCCTAAGAAAACCACTCCCCTAGATAAAGAAAACTCTTCAGTATACAAGCCCAAGACAATACCGCTATAGAAGTTGTCCCGCACACTAAATTACTAGGCATTATTATAGATGAAAACCTAAATTTTGACCTACACATAAACAGTGACATCAAAAAACACACCAAAAGCTCTGTATGCTGTACAGACACCAACACTTTTTTAGCCTCTCTACTAGACAAACCCTTGTAACTACATTTTTATTACCCTCTCTCCTTTATGGTGCTCCTGTCCTCACTAATATCCAAAATTCTACAAAATCCACACTTGATATGTGTTACAACGGAATAGCCAAATTTTCCACCAAGGCCAAATTCTCATCCCTCCATTGTAGCTCACTAAAACAATTAGGCTGGTTGGAACTCCCCCACCATCTCTCATTCACCCAGGTAACTTACAGCACACAAAATAATATACAGACCCACAGACTGTTCTGCTCTCTCAACTCTACTCGCCAAATACCAATCCAGCAGGCAGCTAAGATCTGAAAATCATCTACTTCTAAAAGTAGAAAAGCCCACCTTACTGGCTGGTCAACTGCTCTACTCCTTCGCCATTGCAAACTATGGAACTCGCTTCATCCTTCTATAAGAAACTTGGGCAGCACCACCACCTTCAAACAAATACTGAAAAATCATCTCAACTCTTCCTGGCTATGTACCTGCTCTACAATCTAATTTCTTCCTTCTCCTTATATTATAACTAAATTCTTATGCTTTTTACTACTAGTGACTGATGATACTTTCTCCATATTTATTATTTTTTTCCTTCATCACTTGTTGATACTGGTACAATAATGCTGATTAATGTATCTCTGTTTTTACCACTCTGAATTAATCTGGCAACCAACTAAATTCCTGCTTTTATGTATATATTCTATATATGTTACTGTAATCAAACCAACTAAATTCCTGACTTATGTATATATTCTGTATATATTACTGTAACCACTATGTGTAACACTGTTTCTACTTCTGTACCAATTAATGTTTATATATATTTTTTTGCATCTGTGTTCTTGTCGGAGCTTTTCTCCCCGGGCCTCCACCGAAAATGGGCTCTTTTAGGCCCAGTGGACTTTCCCGGTAAACAAATGCAATAAATAAAATAAATAAATAAATAAATAAGTGAATTCACTAAATTATTTACAAGCTAGGATGTCCACAGTGAGCAAGACACTTCCAAACTCTCATTGCTCATTTGATTACCACTGCAGCCTATGTTCTCCTAAGCCTCTTATACTAGTGTAGTCTCCACACTCACAACTAAGTCAGAACAAGTGTCATCACCTAGAGCTTAATTTGTTTTCGGTTACCCCCAGAATCTGACCAATCCCTCCCTCAGTCCCTCTCTCTCTCTATCTTAGAGATAATACCTAGCTAGTATTGGTTACTAGACTTGCTATATTTAGTCTGGGAGTGACTCACTCAGCCCTACACTATGCTGTCTGATCACACTATTACACTGGTTCTCCCTAAACCATGCACTGTATTCCAGAAATCAGTATCTCACTAAGTCCATAGTTACACACACAAACACACATATGTGGCAAGCAGGGTGAATCCCACTTTTTCAATTACTGAAGCTAAAGAATAGAACTGACTCCAACTTTATATACTAAATAAAATTGATTCCTGTTCCTTCACTTGAGCTTTAAACCTACACCTCAGTTCTTCCTCAGATTGCTCTCACTTAAGTAGCATATCTTTGTATCCAACAATTAGAAATTCATCTTCTAGAAAATTATTTCTTCCTTTGTCACTTGGCTCTATCAAAATTGCACCCCATACTTCTTACTCTGCCTCCTAGGAGCTGTTGGTGGCTCCCAGGTTGTGGCTTGAATCTTCTGGGATTCAATATTTTGGATATCAGGTTCCTCACAATAGGAATCTACTAGCTGGGTAGCTTCAGTGCTCAAAGAATTTTAAATGCTTCTTTAAGACCCGTTAATTTTAGATATCTTACATATTGAGGAGGGAGTCCCTGATGAGCCACTTTAGTGTGATTTTCATTTGTTGTGGTTTATCAGAAAACATGAAGTAAGTTGACAATGAATTGCAGTGATTTTTTTTTGTTTGTTTTCATATTTCCACACAATAGTGTGACAGTGGAATTGATATGTATATATATATATATATATATATATATATATATATATATATATATATATATATATATATGTTTTGGGGGTAAGGTCCCCCATATGGAGGGTGCAGCTTGAACACCCTGCAGAAAAGAACTTAGAGCATTTATAGATTTTCAAGTTATACTTCATAACATTAAGACTGATGAAATGTGATATGCTTTTGCATAATCTGATGAAATGAACAAAAACTATCTATTTCACCAGGCTTCTGATTAAATTGTTTTTTTGTCTGAATTGTAACTTTGTTGTTGATACTCTTGTCTCACAGCCCTCTATAATTCTTAAGTTTTAGATTCATTACCCTACCAATGGACAAAGACTGAACTCTCGAGCTTCAGTTGCTCAATGTTCAACCCACCGACTATCAGACTTCCTCCTTAGGAAATCACTGTCAGCAAGTTGTGTCAGCAGTGATGCCCTTTTTGAGAGATGTGACACCCTGCACTGGCCCATTTATCAAAGAGCCTCAATCCTCACCACTGGCAACACACTGGGAGAATGACAATTACACAAACAGTAAAGTGCAATTTCCCTTAAGAGCACACAGAGATCACAGTCAGTCTGGGGCTGGTTTCTCCCTCTTTTTTTTTAGATCCCCAGTATATCTCCCCACTGGCACAGCTATAGGGTTAAGATCTCAGCTGAGAGGCCAAGCCAAGACCTCCAGCACCCTCTCTGTCCAACCAGTGCTTCAATTCCCTGCCCAAGTAGCTGACACACACACACACACACACACACACACACACACACACACACACACACACACACACACACACACACACACACACACACACACACTTTGAGATTTGGTTTGTATACAAACACATACACAACTGGGAAAGGCTGGCACAGGTTTTCTAGCTATGCCCCCTTCTGCCCAGACTATAAGGTAGTTTTCACTGCCACCAACCCCTACTTATCAGCTACTATAAGGTCCTTACAAAGGGTGTCCAATTGTACTGTGTAATATTGCTATTATCCAAATGGTAGTCTGACCAAGACTTTCAAGGCTATTTAGGAGTGGCCTGTACAGTGTCACCAAATACATATGCAAGTACACTTCTTCTTCTTCTTTCAGCTTTTCCCGGTTAGGGGTCGCCACAGCGGATCACCTGTTTGTTCATGATTGGCAGTGGAGTTTTATGGTGTTGAGTTGCCAGCCTGGCGGCCAACCTTCCACAGAAGGCACACACACATGCACTCAAACCTAGGGCCAATTTAGAGTATCCAATCCACCTACAGCATGTCTTTGGGATGTGGGAGGAAACCGGAGCACCCGGAGGAAATCCACGCAACCACAGGGAGGACATGCAGACTCCGCACAGAAGGCACCTCAGCCGAGGATCGAACCAGTGAACCTCTTGCTGTGAGGCACATATGCAAGTACACTAAGAGCTTAAATATGCCTCACAAATAACCACAAAGATAGGTTTAGATATATTTCATAATAAATAATAAAAGAACAAGACAATACTCAGTAAAATCAACACAGTAATGTCAGAGTTCAAAAACACAGGAAATGTTTAAAACAACAATGCAGGACAGTCTCAAATAAATACAGAAAACATCTAAACTAATCTTTACTATATTCCTAAGTATATCTAAAAAGAGGTACTATGCTCTAGAAACTTACTTACAGCAAGGCTAGTGCAGATGAGTGATGATGATGAGTGGATGTTCTTTCTAGGTCCAAGCAAAAATGCAAAATGCACAACCTCTCTGTGAGATGGTTTTTAAATTAATATCAGACATTACCACTGGGCCAACTTGGATGATATCACTCTTTGTCACCTGACTTCATTTCCCATAATGTAACATCTCTGTGTGAAAAATACATATCTCTCTGATCTTTGCTGCTGCTAGGAAGTCATAAAGCAATAAAACACTTGCACATCACAAACCTAGTAATTATTTCTTACCAAGACAATACAAAAAATGTCTAATTCTAGACATTATGTCTGCTACTGAACTGAAACTAAGAGATAACATCTTTTGTTTATGGCCCAGCTACAAAGTAACTTAACCTCAACTATTCTTAAGTTTTGCAGGTTAATCTTCTATATTCCAGCAGAGTACACTGTGGATACATCTCAGCTCAGTACATAACCTACGGTTCTGTATAAATCATATCAATATTCACAAATGACATAGACTTATTTACAAAATTCCAGATAGCTGGACAGACTGACAGCATGATATCCCCCCCCCCAAAAAAAAAAAAAAACTCAAGGTAGTTTTTCAAGTGACCCTTGAGAAACTTTGCTTTAGAGAGTTGAGCCTATCTGGGAATACCTTACCCCATTCCCTGTCTTGAGAACCCATCTGTATTGGCATTGCTAACTCCACTGCGGTGCTGCACTGTCATATTATATGCTTGCAACCCTCGGCTTCACCTTAGTAACTTGGCATTTTGCTGGCTGGCTTGATGTAGCCATGTTAAGGGATTGTGGTCTGTAACTACAGTGAATTTCCTTCTCTTCTATACAGATAAGGCTGAAGTTTCTGCAGTGCCCACACTATGGCTAGGCATTACTTTTCTACAGCTGCATTCTGTTCCTCCCTGGGTTGGAGCCTACAACTGAGATATACCACTGGGTGCTCTTCTCCCTCTGAGGAAACCTGGCTAAGTGCTGCCCCCACCCCCATAGTTTGAAGCATCCACATGCACAACAAATTCTTTGCTGTAATCTAGACTGGCGAACACAGGGGGTCCTCCCTAAAGCTCCTTTAAGCTTCTGGAATGCCTGCTCGCATGCTGGGGTCCACACTATCTTATCTGGCTTGTTTTTCCCTGTCAGGTCTGTGAGGGGAACAACTATGGTACTATAATTGGGGACAAACTTTCTGTAGTACCCCGCTGTCCCTAAGAATGCTTTCACCTGCTTTTTGGTAACAGGGGCAGGCCATGCCTGAATGGCTTCCACTTTGGCGGGTTCTGGCCTGATCTTACCACTCTCCACTCTATGTCCCAGGTAGGGGACCTCTGCAATAAAACACGTAGAGACAGTGCTCAAGCAAAACCCATAAATCCAGAATAAAGTAAAGCACTGTAAAAGAGTCCAACCAGTACCACATTCAAGATATTTTTAACCTGCAAACCCTTTAATCTAGACAAAAACAATAAAAACATCTATACACATTAATGCTTAAATAAAATCACTGAGTTTTCATCATTTTTATCACAAAGACTTCATCAGATGCAACAAACTGAGTCTACCAAGGCTAGTCCTTTTATGCCATGAATCTAATTAATTAATTAGTTAATTAGCTCCCCCTAATAAACGATCCAAGCTTTAAAATACAGAAACCATGTATACATTTTACAGTGTGTTTCTCCTTTCATTAGCAAATATAGTTAATGTTTATTCAAATAATTAAATAAATGGATGAATAATTAATAAATAATTATAAATTATTATAGATGAATAATTAATAAAACAGGTAGTGAAATAGCTTTCTTACTAAAATAAATAAAGATAGTTCTGTAAAAAACATAAAAACATGTTCAGTTATGTTTCTGTTGCCATACCCACCTGACATTTTCTGGGCTTAATGGTCAACTCTGTCTTCTGTAGTCTGCCCAGCACCTTCTGACATGCTGAAGGTGCTCTTGCCAGGAATGGCTGTAGATAGCAATATCATCCAGGTAAACAAGGGTAAAATCTCCTGCTCCGGCTAGGATACGATCTACCAGCCTCTGGAAAGTCACTGGGGTGGTTTTCATCCTAAAGGGCATCTTCATGAACTCATACAAGCCAAAGAAAGTCACAAAGGCTGACTTTTCTCTAGCATGGGGAGTCAATGACACCTGCCAGTAACCATTGGTAAGATCAATGCTGGTAAGATACTTACCCCCACCCAGCTGCTCTAGGGCTTCATCTGTCCTAGGCATAGGGCAAACATTTGACTCTGTGTGACTATTTAATTTTTTGTAGTCCACACAAAAGTTGGTGCTGCCATCCTTCTTTGGTACCAGCACCACTGGGGAGACCCAGGGACTGCTGGACTATCCCAAGTTCCAGCAATTCCTGTTTCTCCTCCCTCAGAGTCTGTTTGACTCTCTCAGGCACCCTATAAGGGGCCTGCTTAATAGGCTTTTTGGGGTCCTGTATCCACATGGTGCTGCACCAGGTGGGTGCATCCTGGTTTCCCAGTGAACATGTCACCAAACTCCTGTAACACTGCTCGTATTCTCAAACCTGGGTAGGAGATAGCTGCAGGGACATTGCTAACCCTTCCGCTGAGGCATCAGTCCAAGCCTCACTAAGATTAGTCACCAGATCCCCCTCAGGCTCCTCCTGCCATCCACTGCAAACACTCAGCACAAGGGCCTCCCTGTCATGGTAAGGTTTCATCATGTTAACATGGTACAGTTTATGTTCCTGCCTCCTGCCTAGCAGTTCTACCATGTAGTTAACATCACTGACCTTCCTTACCACCTTGTAGAGTCCCTCCCAAGCTGCCTGCAGCTTGTTGTGTCTGACAGGATTAAGAACCATTACCTGCTGCCATACAGCATACTCTCTAGCTCGAGCATTCCTGTCATACCAGACCTTTTTCTGCTGTTGGGTTCTGCAGGATTCTCCTGGGCCAAGCCCATGAGTTCCCTGAACCTTGTCCTGAGGTTTAGGACATATTACATAACAGACTTCTTGTGGGATTCACACTCACCCTCCCACTCATCTTTAATCAAATCTAGAGGTCCCCTCACCCTATGCCCATACAGCAACTCAAAGGGTGAAAAACCTGTGGATTCCTGGGGAACCTCTCTGTAAGCAAACAGCAGATGGGGCAAATATTTGCCCCACTCCCTCTTGAACTGGTCTGCAAATGCCCATAGCATAGACTTGGGTGTAGGGTTTAACCTCTCAACAAGACCATTAGTCTGTGGATGCTGGGGGGGGGGTGGTCTTTAGGTGCTCCACCCCACAGTACTTCCACAGACAACACAGCTGGTCTGACGTAAACTGGCACCTCTGCAATTCAGTATTTCTTTTGGGAAACCTACCCTGCTGAAAATCTCTAATGAAGCATTTGCCACCTTTTCTGCCTCAGTGACGGACAGAGCCACTGTCTCAGGGTATCTGGTAGCATAATCTACTACCACCAGGATATACTTTTTCCATGTGGAACTTGGGGTACTCAGAGGCCCCAAAATATCTATAGCTACCATCTGAAATGGCTCCCCAATCACAAGCAAAGGCATCAAAGGAGCTTTCACCTTGCCTCCTGCCTTGCCTATCTTTTGGCACTGCTCACAGGTCCTGCTGTACCCTGTTACTTCTCTAGAAATCCTAGGCCAATAAAAGTTCTGCATAATATGTCTCTTTGTATGTTTTATGCCCATATGAACTGCAAAAGTAATATCATGGGCTACAGCCAGAAGTGACAGACGGTAGACTTTTGGCACTACCAACTGCTCCCTCAGGGGTCCACTCTCTATACAGTAACCTTTTGTTCCAGTATATAGATTCCCCCTTCCTTGAGAATCAGGTGCCTCACTAGCCACATCACTCAGGCCTTGTAATGTAGGTTCTGACAGCTGAACCTGTCTCAACTCTCTCTTAGTAACACTTCCCAGCTCCCCCTTCCACAGGAAGTCTGGTATTCACTGACAGTGGTGCCTCACTGCCAGCCTGGGTACTACTACTCACCTCTGCCCTTGCAGTCACTCTGTCCAAGGGAACATCAGTACCCACAAGCAGCTGTGGTTCACCTTCAGTCTCACTGCTACAGGGTCGCTCCCTCCCTGAAGTAACCATCTCACCAGTCCTGACTGCAAGTGTGCAGTCTGCCTGGGTATCCACCAGGCTACCAGACCCACATGCTTGTCTCCATGCCTGACTGTGTAACTACATGCACACAGCGTACTGCATTATCAAAATCATTCCCTATCAAGACATCTGCCGAGATATCCTCAAACACACCTACTTGCTGGCTTCCTTTTCTACCCTTCCAGTCAAGGTAAACCCTAGCCAAAGGTATTTGGAATGGGGTCCCTCCTAAAGCTCTGGCTGGAGTTGACTGCCCAAGCAAGTAATGCTCATTTGTAACACTGCAGGTTTCATAATGGTTAGGTCAGAGGCTGTCTCATCATAGCAGTGGCCTCTTTCCCATCCACTAAGATAGGATATAACCTCTTATGGTAGTATGGTACCCTTGTTGTCTCGAAACAACTTACTGCTGGCATTTTGTCATTCTCACTTACTGGCTCTCCCACTTTTTGTTCCCCAACTTGCCTCCGTGAACATCTATATGCTACATGGCCCCATTGGTTGCATTTAAAACATTTAACCCTTGGTCCTGGATGTGTACCTAGACTAGTGGCTTCCTCTGCTACTGGCAGACTCTGTTGGGGCAGTCTGGGTTGCCCACCATGGATTCCCTTAGACCCATGAGCAGCACTGGGTGTCCCTTTCCTGTGCAGTGATGCCCTGCTTGCTAGGTATAAGTCTCCCTTCTTCCCCAACTCATCTGCAGTATTGCATTGTCTATCAGATAAATAGATTCTCATGTCCTCGGGCAAAGTGCTAAGGGGTTGTTCCCTCACCGGAAGATCTGCCAGCCCTTCAGAAGTGGTGACCTGACATCCACTCACCCACCTATGAAAATAAATGCTTAGTTCAGCAATATATTCACACACACTTTTATCTGCCTTGCGTCTATGCTCACAAAACTTTTTTCTATAAGTTTCAAACTTAAAGCATTCTAAAAGACAGTTTTCCAAGATTATAATTTAAGAAATCAGTATCAGTCAATTTAGCTGTAGCAGTTACAGCTTTACCATGGAGTAAGGGGGTCAGGAACCGTACCTATAGCCCTTGGTCAACATTATACTGTTTACATACCCTCTCATACATATGAATGAAACTATCAAAATTATCCCCCTTTGTAAATTGTAAAAGATATTTACTGACCTTTGTTGCTTCTGGGGTTCGGTTACTCCCTTCCCCATTACCTCCATGACTCTGGCAATGAGTCAGAATCTTCTTTTCATGTTGCCTCTGCTTCTAGACATCGCAATCTCTCATTTTCCTCAGGCTCTAGTCATCTCAGTCTCTCTGCTGCTTCCATTCCCAAATGCCTGGCCTCCAGCTCACATCTCTTTAACTCTAGATGAATTTTTAAGTCCTCTGTGAAAAGGTTGAGCTGTCCATTTCTCCAAGGCCAGCCTGATTGTCCTCCTGATCGCTGGTCTGCAATGCAGCTGTGCCCAAAGACAGTAATTTCTGCCTTAGTCAGATTGGCATGCACCAGTGCTTTAGCCTGGCACATCTCAACCAACTGGCTGGCTGTCAGCTTGCCATACTCCTCTGCTGACATGCTTGCCTGCTCTTTCTGACTAACTAAGCTAACAAAAAATAAATAAAACAATTGTGATGTGACACTGAATGCTCACTGCATGGCTGATTGAGAGTACAAACAGCTTCAGTGAACACTGTACACAGGCTACAGGAATTCATTATCCACACCAATACAGGCCAATTAATATGTGATGTGGCTATCTCACCACTGTCAACCAATTAATATGTGATGTGGATATCCCACCACTGTCCATCAATTAATATGTGATGCCCCTACACTGGCCCAGTAATCAAAGACCCTCTATCCTCACCACTGGCAACAGCTAGATGATGTACACACTGGGAGGATGGCAACAGCTAGAGGATGTACACACTGGGAGGATGACAAGTACACACACACAGTAAAGTGCAAGTTCCCTTAAGAGCACACAGAGACCACAGTCAGTCTGGGGCTGGTTTCTCCCTCTTTCTCCATATCCCCAGTAAGACTCCCCACTGGCACAGCTATAGGGTTAAGATCTCAGCTGTGGGGCCAAGCCAAGACCTTCAGCACCCTCTCTGTCCAACCAGTTCTTTGTGCCCCTATCCAAGTACCTGACACACACACTATGAGATTTGGTGTGTATATATATATATATATATATATATATATATATATATATATATATATATATATATATATATACACACACACACACACACACACACACACACACACACACACACACACACACACACCTGTGAAAGGCTGGCACAGGTTTACTAGCCATACCCGTTCTGCCCAGACTATAAGGTAGTTTATACTGCCACCAACCCCTACTTATCAGCTAATATAAGGCCCTTACAAAGGGTATCCAATTCTACTGTGTAATGTTACTATTATCCAAATGGTAGTCTGACCAAGACTTGCAAGGCTATTTTGGAATGGCCTGTACAGTGTCACCAATGCATATGCAAATACTCTAAGAGCTTAAATATGTCTCACAAATATCAGCCACAAAGATAGGTTTAAATATATTTAATAATAAATAATAATAGAAAAAGACAATACTCAGTAAAATCAACACAATAACTTCAGAGTGCAAAACTACAGGAAATATTTAAAACAACAATGCAGGACAGTCTCAAATAAATACAGTAAACATCTAAACTAATCTTTACTATATTCCTAGCTATATCTAAAAAGAGTTACTATGCCCTAGAAACTTACTTACAGCAAGGCTAGTGCAGATGAGGGATGATGATGAGTGGATGTTCTTGCTAGGTCCAAGACAAAATACAAAAATCACAGTCTCTCTCTAAGAGGGTTCTTAAATTAATATCAGATATTACTGCTGGGCCAACTTGGATGACATTACTGTTTGTTACCTGACTTTAGTTCCCAGGCTAAACAGAAACTAACAGAATTAAACATCTCTGTGTGAGAAATACATATCTCTCAGATCTTTGCAGCTTCTAGAAAGTCATAAAGCAATAAAACACCTCCGCATCTCAAACCTAGTAATTATTTCTTTCCAAGACAATACAAAAAACTTCTAGCTCTAGACATTGTGTCTGCTACTGAACTGAAACTGAAAGATATCTTTTGTTTGTGGCCCAGATATAATGTAACTTAACCTCAACTATTCTTATATTATGCAGGTTAATCTTCCATGTTCCAGCAGGGTACACTGTGGATACATCTTAGCTCAGTACATAACATACAGTTCTGTATAAATCATATCAATATTCACAAATTACATAGAATTATTTACAAAATTCCAGATAGCTGGGCTGGCAGCATGACAGGGAAATACACCCTTCTTTGAGTTATTACAACTGTGGAGTTGGTATGTACAAGTCTGATGGGGTGCAGGGAGCTTGCCCCTTTACTAAAAAAAAAAAAATTAAGCAAGTGTTTTTTTTTTGTCTTTTTTCAGTGAATGCAGTTCAAGGATTCTGATCCTCTGTGCATTCACTTTTGTCTACTTACAGTATACGTTTTTATATTATTTTGGAATATTACATATGTGTTAAGTTCTATATAATGGGTGTTTATTGATATACATCCCGATTAACTAAGACACTTGAACATTATCTGCCTGATAAATGTATTTTTATCTTGTGTATGTGTTTTATTTGTCTGTTGGAGCCTTTCTCCCTAGGCTTTCACTGAAAATGCATTAAGTGCTTTCAAATTGTCCTTTTTGCCAAAATGAATAACACATAATAAGTTTTTCTTGCACAGATTCACCTAAGTTTGTTCCCTCCATGCAAACATGGTACATGCAGGGTCATTTAATAAAGTTAAATATTTGATATCTCTTTAAACTGAGATATGAATTATATTGTTAAAAATAGAAATGTCTTTTTCCGAAGGATAAAGAAAGGATTACACTGGTATGGCTAGACAGATAATAAATGCCATAGAAAGTCAACATTTGTTGAAAGAAAGTGATTTTCTCTTATCTCTTCTTACCTGGAACGGCACTTACAGTGAACTGGGAAAGTCAAAGCACATTCCCCAGTTCCCGTAATGCCAATCATGAAATGTCAAATCCACAGTAGTCAATGGTACTATGCATTCCCTAATGTGTGATCAATGTTCCGATGGCAGATCACACTACAGTGGGGTCAGGAAATTTACCCTTTTCCCCACTCTAGTGCAATCTCAGAGTTGGAAAATATAATGGTTATAAAAATGGTTATAAATTGTGATGTAAAATTAAATGTTCTAGGAAGCATTAAACAGAATAGCCTGAGTGTCTGCTGTCACCACCTGCTATTCTTTTTAACATTGAATGTGGACATTTGAGAAAGGACGTTCGAAATTATAGGCAAATAGACATTGTGGTGCAACATTTTTTGTGTTTTTTGACTATAATTTCTTTTGACTTTCAACCTTTCAATAGTAAACCGTTTTCCACATGCCAGCCCGCTTCATTCCCATTCAGCCATTTACCTGTCAGGCTCCTTGGTGTTTTCATATCAAAATAATATCCTTTCCAGTAGAGCTCTTGTACACAGAGACCTCCACTTTTATGTACTGTCTCTTAGCTCAGTACCAGCTGCTATGGAGGAGCAGGACGGTCTGTCAGGGAGCTGTTATATTGCGGCCCAGTGAAGGGTTTTCTTAATGCCTAATTCCTGCCCCCCCACCCCACATTTGCTGATGTTAACATTATAAAAGACAGTGTGAAGGATTACTAGTGCATGTCTCTGATTTGGGCCAAGACAATGTGAAGGGCTACAAATGAGTGTCTCTGACTTGGGCCAACAAGGAGGTCATGCTTCATTGTCCTTCTACCCTCCCCTGAACCACATTATCATTTCTCTAAGCTCCAGCCTTTGCCAGAGCTCTATTAGACAGATTTTCAACAGGCTCTCACTCTCTAGGATATGTGTGCCCATTCTGTTTGCCCTGCCATCAAATACCTTAAACACTAATTGAACTTGGGCTACCTAGGCCATAGTGATAGCTCTATCACTTTATTCCACTGGCAAATAAAGCATTTTTTTCTTATGATTTATAAGAATCCTTTGCTTTCTTTTTCTGAAGGATACTAGCACTTCTGCATTAGAAATAGTATGATTTCACCAGTATAAGGGCATGGCAACTAGGGCTGATGATTATACTCAGTGTGCCTTCCAAGGCTTAGTGAGCAGTCATCCAGTGACATGGGAATGACTGGGGCCTTCAAGGCTTAGTGACCAGTCACCCAGTGACATGGGAATGACTGGGGCCTTCTAAGGCTTAGTGACCAGTCATCCAGTGGCATGGGGATGACCGAGACCTTCTAAGGCTTAGTGACCAGTTATCCAGTGACATGGAAATGACCAGGACATTCCAAGGCTTAGTGACCAGTCATCCAGTGACATGGGAATGACCAGGGCCTTTCAAGCCTTAGTGACCAGTCATCCAGTGGCATGGGAATGACCGGGGTCTTCTAAGGCTTAGTGACCAGTCATCCAGTGACATGGGAATGACCGTGGCATTCCAAGGCTTAGTGACCAGTCATCCAATGAAATGGAAATGACCAGGGTTATGAAGATAATATTCAGAAGTCTAACCCCAGTATAAAACAGAATCTGTCCACTAAGATGCTTGTGGGAACATTGACACCCTGCAGTCTGATAAGAATGTAAAAGAAATAATACCTTAATATAATATTTTTATTTACATTTGATCTGCTAATTAGAATGAACTGAGGGAACGATAACTATCCTGCTGATGTTACAAAACTGAACAACTAATAAACTATATGATATAAAAAGCCTTGCCTCTGTTCAGGTTCACAGATGAGCAAATGCCTATTGATATACTTATTATTCAAATAAATTTTTATAAAATTTTTTAACATATCTTCAAATAGATTGAATCATAAATAGTGAAACATAAAAATAATATAACATAATTGACTAGTCAACTTTTTACAAAAGAAACTGTATACAATTGCCTAAGTATACAATCTATAACATCACATGTTTCCATAGACCTATTGATATACTTATGAGATCGTATTTTTGGTCCTTTAAGCTGATTATAACTCTATTTGTATCTAAACATTTATTGCATAGCAGGTATCTGACATTAATAACTGTTCATGCAGTCATGTGAATTATCTAGAATACAGACCTGTAATCTACCATTTCAATCAGTGTACTGCTAGTTATGAGGGGGCAGAGTCTACTGATAAGTGAGAGACATGTTAGACTGGTTAGAGAAGAAGAAAGGAAAATGTCTGCAGATAAATGCATATAAGTTAATGTAAGTGTCAGGTCTGATTACTAAATAGCATTAATGCTATTCTATGTATGCAACAATTATGATTTGAAGAGAGAGAGGAAGAAGAAAGGAGAGAGTATGTAGATAAATGCAATTAAGGCAATTTAAGTTTCAAGTCTGAGATGAACTGCATTTGTTTTCATGGAGCAACAAAGTTTGCAAGTATTCCACTAGAAAGGGAGAGGAATTCCATCTGAAGCCATGCACAAATAAAAAGTTAGCATGCACCCAAGTCTGCTATATAATAACTGAATTAGAAAACACTTTCAGCAGTATAGCCAAATGCCACTGACAGTAATACCGAGCCATTCACTTGTATTTGAACCCAAACAAGTATCTGTTAAATGAAGTGCCAACAATATCATGTCTTCCTTGACCAATCCAAGCCATTTGACACTGTTTCTCATTCTAAACTACTAATAAAACTAATTGATATTAACCACTCTCTTTCCACTTTACAGTGGTTTTTCCAGCTACCTGACTAATAGACTATGAGTCAGATGACTTTCTTCTTGCTCCCCCTTCTTGCGTGTAAAAACAGGAGTCCTCCAGGGTTCTGTCCTTGGCCCCCTACTATTCACTATCTTTACTAATCACATGTACTCTGCTTGCAGCCACTCAACTCTTATCCAATATGCAGATGACTCACTCTCCAAGCACTTACACAAAATACATTTACCACTGTTGAAAAATGGCGTAATGAAAACCAGCTTATCCTAAACTGTAAAAAAAAGTAAAGTGTTACTCTTCCTGTCAAGAACACTTTCACACTATAAATTCACTGTTTCCATCTCTTCTGTAAACAACACAGCTATCAAAATTGATCCTTATACTAAACTCCTAGGTATCATAATAGATGACCAACTAAAATTTGATCAGCACATTCATCACTGTATCAAAAAGACACATCAAAAACTGGGATTAAAGTCCTTACACCTTATCTAGGGATAAAAAGTCCTTACACCAAATGCCAAATTATCCCTAGATAGGGATTTCCTCCTGCCATACCTTCTCTGTGCTGCTCCAGTTCTCACAAACTTGCAATCTGCTTTATTGTCCCAACTCAAACAAACTTGGAGTAAAATCACAAGATTGTCACATCATTGCATTGCTCTAAAAAACTGCAGTAGCCTGAAATCCCCAGTCAACTAATCTCGCAGCTAAAGATTCCTCACTCTATCTTATTCATGC
Source organism: Protopterus annectens (assembly GCF_019279795.1). Classification (NCBI taxonomy): domain Eukaryota; kingdom Metazoa; phylum Chordata; order Ceratodontiformes; family Protopteridae; genus Protopterus; species Protopterus annectens. The sequence continues at coordinate 1,029,411,182 of NC_056744.1, forward strand.
CCATCCCTGTCTTCCCTTGTTTATTTTTATTCCCCCACTAGATCTTTCAGAAGTTCTGGACAAAAACTCCTTGACATATATAAACCTAACAAAAAGATCAGCAAACTACTTTATAATTATAATGTGTATTTAGGCTGGAACAAACTTCTAGCTCTATTTGAAGCATCCTAAACACAAATCAATTCAAAAACCAACTAAAACTGTTTCTTTTAAACTCATAGACCTGACCGTGCCTGGAGCCTACTTGAACCCTTGCATTTCTCCCACCCTTTTCTCTCTTCCTTAAATTCATTTTATTTTTATTTGTTTTTTTTCCCTCTCTCATAATTTTTATGGTTATGTTTCCTATAAATCTGCTTTTCTCTCAATTTTAAGTAGTTATACTCATGTAGTAGTAGCATGACTACTTACTATCCATTATATCACAAAAATATATGTCATTTGGTATGTTGTTCATCTGTTTTTTCAGTAGTACATTGACTTTAATCTTTTTTATTTTACATTCCATGCCTCTTTTGTAAATGACATATTCTGTACTTTTGATATTGGTATATGTCTATTATACTGATGTCATTCTATTTATTTTATAACTGTATTTTTTACTTATTTTTTTGTGCATATTCCATGTTGTACTTTTTTTACTTTTACTATATTGCATAATTTAAATTGTATTTATCTTTGTTTAATTAAATTTTGTATGTAATTTTCTGGAGCTTTTCTCCTCGGGTCTCCACTGAAAACAAGCTTCTAGTTCAGCTGGACTAACCCGGAAAACAAATGTCAAATAAATAAATAAATACATGTATATTAGTGGAAGATTGTTTTTCTTTGTAATCACTTTTGCTTAAAATATCTTATTCCCAAATGTGTTCACTAGAAAATACAATTTAATTTACTGTACTTACATAATTTATAGAACTAATAACACTGAAAAGGGTACATTAAAGTTTAAACACAAAGAAGACATAGTCTAAATTTAACCAGGAATAATCTGGCATCTACCTCATAAGACATTATTTAAAGGAATTTCTCTGAATTAGTGTTTTACTCACAAAATAGTGATAAAAGATGATTGCGTTGTCAGTCTTCATACACTACTGGCTGATCTAGTCTTAGAGAAAATACAGTTTTATTTTTTCAACAGCACTGTATGTAGATGTATCTGAAGAAATAAACAAAAGCTATCTAAACCATTGAATATGAACCACAAAAAGGCAACAGTGTCCTTTGTAATCTGTGCTAGCACGTTTGTTTCATTTGATTGATCATCTTCATCTACATTACCCTGGACCTGTAACCAATTTAAGGATGATCATTTTATGGATTAAGGGAAATTTGATTAGAAGAATGGATACATTCTTTAATATGCTCTGAGATCGTTTGGCTTCTGCTTGAACCACAGACCAAAAAAAAAAAAGAAAAGACTTTAATATTTTATCCAAATAACAGCATTTCAGGAATATACTATTCTTCCTGCAGTTGTACTTTATTACAGTATGGCTAAATAAAAGCACCTGCTCTGATCACCCAGGCATCAATGGCATGTATGCTTTCTGCTGAGACACTGACTTTCATTGTTGTATTAGTTGTCATTTTATCAGAAAATAGAATCCATGTAGTTTGAGTATAATGGCATATGTGATATGTTTTTATTTCTTAATTTGTATGTCTGTTTCTTCATTTGACTGGCAGGTAAACTTGACCATTAATGACCCCTATATTTATGGCCTAGGGCCAGATTCCAAAAGACTTACTGTCGGTATAAGTGGCCTAGTCTGGTATAAATGTGCCCTGATTCCAAAAGACTTGCTCTTGCTGTAACGGACTTACTTTTTGCATAAGACCTATCTTAAAGCAGGCTTTGCTGTTGGTGTAATCTACTGGAATAAGTCACTTAATCCCAGAGCACGCCTTTTGGAATTATGCCATATAATTTCAGTAAAATGATAACCAAAACAACAGATGATATATACCACCAAAATCAAAGCAATGTTAGACTCCAACTTCCAAGTGCTAAATTAGAAATAGCAAATTAAACATAATATTGTCATTCCCATTATGATAAGCTTGTACAACCAAATGTGTTAACTTCTGACCTTCACAGCAGAAAATTGCAAGGTCAAGAACAGTCAAGTCATTTGCCAGATGATAGCTTTTATAATAGAATCTGATGGTCACCTAGAACACTGTTAGCCTTGGCAGTTCTCTTAATGAGAGTAGTTTGGAATCCCATAGCAGAGGTTGTAGAATGGAAATGATTTTTGAGATGCAGGTTAAATAATGTCTGAGAACACCAAGAGAAAAATGATGTTTTAGTACCTGACTGAAGATGGCTTCATAATGGTTTAACCCCAAAGCATTGTAATGTATATATTTACATTACTGAAAATCTATATGTAATTCAGATATCAGCACAAACACACACCCACGTGTACATGCACACACACTCAGTCACTCACTCACTCCTGTCTGTTTATGCATACATGTGGCTCAGTTAACAATATGACCACATGTAAATTTTGAAATATTTATTGACTTCTTTAAAATACTCACCCATTGAATTCAGCAATGATTTTTTAACTTTGATTATACTAGTAAATGAGAGAGGCATGTATTACTTCTAGCTGTTTAGTCTGACATTTGCTACTTTTGCAATTAGTTTCCACAAAACAGGCATCAGTCGACATTTGCTACTTTTGGAATCATCTTCACCAAAGTAGGTATTGTCATTTACTAAAACAAGTAAAGCATTTTTTTTTTTTAATTATTATTACTTTATCGTGATATACAACAATTTTTTGCAGATTAAATAATTGCAAATATGAGGAAGATTTTACATTACATTTTACATTGTCTAAAATCTTAAAAAATTGCTTTTCCTAACTGGAAATGTTGCTATACTGAGCATGTTTTCAGCAAATGACTACAGATGCTCACTACGTTATATGTCTTAAATAGTTCTTATACCATTACTTGAATATTTAGACTGAAATCATTTGAAGTATCATTACTCTGAATGCTGAGTCTTATAATATGGAAACAAAATGACAAAACATCTGTCTTTCCATATGTAGTGGATATAAAAAGTGTACACACCTCTGTTAAAATGCCAGGTTTTTATGATATAAAAAAATGAGACTATAATAAATCATTTCAAAACTTTTCCCACCTTTAACGTGACCTATAATTTGTACAATTCAGTTGAAAAACAAACAAATGTGTTAGGGGGAAAAATATAAAAAATAAAAAATGTACGATAAGCTGGTTGCATAAGTGTGCACACCCTTAAACTAATACTTTGTTGAAGCACCTTTTGATTTAATTACAACATTCATTTGTCTTAGGTACACACCTGCCATCAATTAAAGAGATTCTGATTAACCCCAAATAAAGTTCAGCTGTCCTAGTAGGATTTTCCTAACATTTACTTAGTTGCCTGCTACAGCAAAAGCCATGGTTTGCAGAGAGCATACAAAGCATCAAAGGGATCTCATTGTTGAAAGGTATCAGTCAGGAGAAGGGTACAAAAAATTTCCACAGCATTGGATGTACCATGGAACACAGTGAAGACAGTCATCAAAAAGTGGATAAAATATGGGACAACAGTGACGGTGCAAAGAACTGGATGTCCCTCCAAAATTGATGAAAAGACAAGATGAAAACTGGTCAGGGAGGCTGCCAAGTACTGGTTGTGTACTACATGTGACAACAATCTCCCATATTCTCCATATGTCTGGGCTATGGGGTAGGGTTGCAAGACTGAAGCCTTTTCTTACACAGAAAAACATCCAGGCCTTGCTAAAATTTACAAAACAATATATCACGTCTCCCAAAAGCACGTGGGAAAATGTGCTATGGTCTGATGAGACCAATGTTGAACTTTTTGGCCACAATTCCAAAAGGTATGTTTGGCACAAAAACAACACTTTGCATCACCAAAAGAACACCGTCCCCACAGTGAAGCATGGTGGTGGCAATATCTTGCTTTGGGGTTGCTTTTCTTCAGCTGGAACTGGGGCATTAGTCAAGGTGGAGGGAATTATGTTCTATACCAGTCATTTTAGCCCAAAACCTTCAATTGTCTGTCAGAAAGATGAAGAGGAATTGCACCTTTCAACACTACAATGACCCCAAGCATACATCCAAATCAACAAAAGAATTGCTTCACCAGAAGAAAATCAAAGTTTTGTAATGGCCCAACCAGAGCCCAGACCTAAGTCTGATAGAAAATCTGTGGGGTGACCTGAAGAGGGCTGTGCACAAGAGATTCCCTCACAATCTGACAGATTTGGAGTGCTTTTGCAAGAAAGAGTGGGAAAATATTGCCAAGTCAAGATGTCAAAGAGACTTCATCAGAATTAATTTCCACAAAAAAACTTCAGTTTATGTATCTTCAAAGACAATGACATAATAAACCAATTAAAAAATCAACTAAACAGTGCTTGACTTGTTAAAGAAACAGACATAAATGCAAATGGTAAAATACCAATTTAAGACTAAAATACAACAAAATATAAAAAAATATATATGAAGTATATACAAACAGACATAAACTGTTGTATATATTCTAATTGTTTTTCTGCACTCTTAACCTCCTAGCCTTAAAAAAAAAAAAAATTGATATTAATAGTCTCATTCATCCTAGGCTGTTTATCAGCCCCTAGCCTAAATTGCCAAACAGTTTCCCTCTGTTCAACTTTATCCTTAAAACTACCCCCTTTCAAACACTTTGGTACTTTTTCTAAAATAGAAAATAAAAACTTTGTGTTCACTACAGTTCAGAGTATGTTTATACAATGCATTTATAGAATGTTTCTGTCTTAATACAGTAAAGATGTTCCTTAATTCTTTTATTTAAACATCTAGTGGACATCCCTATATTTATTTATTTTATTTTAAATTTGTTAACCAGGAAAGTCCGACTGGACACAGGTCCCTTTTCAGTGGAGGCCCAGGGAGAAAAGCTGCAAGTTACATTATATAAGTAAAATTAAACACAAAATAAAAAAATTATATACAGTAAAATAAATTAAAAAATAATGAAGGTAACAATAAAAAATTCAGTGCAGTAGAGGCAAAAATCAAACATTATAATTTTAGGATAAAAACATGCATTGGCAATTGCTACTGGCCACAGATAGTGTTTGTTGACTATCTGATAAGTAGGTCCTTGGCCTATACTAAAATTTCTACAATGATAACATATTTTAAGGAATGATGTAAACAGCAGTTTTACCAGAGAGCTGGAATAAGTTACCAGTACTCTCATTTTGATCTTTTTATACATTGTTTATGTCTTACCCTGGGGAGTAGCAGGAGCATAACCAGTTAGAATAGTGAGTTTTCAAGAGCTGTGTAAACTGTATAGTAAAGATATTAGAAGTTATCTGGCTAGGTAGCAAATTCCATGTCCTTGCAATAGTGCAACCAAAGAGAGACTTACCATCATAATTCTTATATTTGATGACATTTATGAGGTTCTGGTTAATAGATCTTAATAGTCTAGCAGTAGTATAGTGTTGAATCAGATCCTGGAGAGCAGGGGTTTTGTCAGGAAGATAGTATAACTTGTGTGCCGAGTATCAGAAGTTGAGGGAACTCAAGGCAGTTAAGCTGCTTTAAAGATAGACAGTGATGGGATCTTTATGAGGCTTTAGTAGCAAACTTGGCAATCTTGTTGTAGCAAGATTGATTCCATTTTGTTTAAATCAGCCTGGTGGAGGTTAGTCAGGACTGGGGAGCCATAGAGCAGAATGGACAATAGATGAGTCCTTGCTGTTGTGGTCTTGGTATGTCTAGTGATAACATGTTTGTTCCTGTATAGGAGGACAAGCTTTTTATTTACTTTCTTAATGGTTTGAGCTATGTGGATGTCAAATCTTAGGTTGCTGTCAATTTCTACACCTAGCAGTTTAGCGTGTGAGGTTGGACTGATCTGGATATTATCTTTGGAAGTGATGCAAAAGTTGCTGTCTGGAGGGGGGACCTACTTTGGCTGAACAGAATAAGTTTTGTTTTTTTGGTATTAAGAATGAGTTTGGTGTTAGTATACTATGTTTCAGCTAAGGTAAAGTTATTTTGGGTTAGGGTATGCAGTTCTTTTACTGTGGGAGCGGCACATATAAGGGTGGTGTCATCAGCATATTGTACTACTGAGGCAGAGAGTATGGAGGACAAGAACTGGTTGGTAAAAAGAGAGAAAAGCAATGGGCCAAGGATGGAACCTTGAGGGACACCTAAGGATACTGGTAACAGAGGGGACAATTGTTTTTTCCATAGGACAGCCTGTTGTCGATCTGATAAGTAACTGCTAAACCATGAGATAGAAGAGAGACTAATATTTAGGGTTGATAGAGTTTTGAGAAGCATATCATGGTTAACCATGTCAAAAGCTTTAGATAGGTCTAAGAATATGGAAGATACAAAAAGACCCTTGTTTTTGTAGTGGTTGACAGTGTTAGTGCAGTGATACTGCTATAGGAGGGTCTAAAGCCATGCTGTGCTTTAGATAGCAGGTTATTTTGGAGGTACTGCATTAGTTGGGAATGAACAATTCTTTCTAGTATTTTGGATAGGAGTGATAGAATAGCTATTGGTCAGTAATTGTTGAGTTCTAAGGCATCACCTCCTTTATGTAGTGGTATAAAATTGATGTTTTCCATAAAGACAGTACCACGCATTCCGATAGAAACCTGTTGATGAAAATAGCAACAGGACAGGCTATGGCTTCAGCTGCTATCTGAAGGAAATCTGCTGGTAGGTTATCAGCAGCTAGTGTGGTTGGCTTGAGTTTGTGAAGGAGTTTAGAATTAACCTTGGTGGATATGGGGTGCAGGGAGAAGTTGGATACATTTTCTTGTATGTTGGGGTGGGCTTTGGTAGATGTTGTGGGGCAACTAGAATTATTTTGGGCATTCGCTATGGTTTGGACAGTTTCAGTAAAGTACTCATTGAATTGTATGGAAATGTTGTCATGGCTATTTACTGTCACAGGGGTTGGGGTAGTGGATTTACCTGGCCGTAGTATAATATTTATTGTGGCCCAGAGTCTTTGAGGATTGTTAGCACATTTTTCTTGCATGCTTTTATAGTAGTTGGTTTTGTCATGTTTAATTAGCTTTTTAGTTTTATTATGGAGTTCTAAGTAATTTTGTCTCATGTAATAGTTTTGTTTTTGTGGCATTGTATCCAAACCTTATCTCTTTCTTTCATTATAGTTTTGGTTTCTTTAGTTAGCCATTGGGCATATTTTGCTTTTATTCTAATGGTTCTGCAGGGTACATGATAGTTTAAAATTTGTAGGAAGGTTGAGTAAAGGACTGCACAGCTTTATCAAGTAACAGTTCCTTTAGGGAAACCCAATTGCAAGATTTTAGTGCAGTGATGAATGTATTAGGCATAAAGGTCTTTTTATTTCTTACTACTCGGAAGATAGTCTGACTGATGTGTTGAGATCTATTTCTAATTAGATAGGTTGGTTAATGGTCACTTAAACTATCAGGTAGACAACCAGATTTGTATGCGCGAGAGGGGTTAGATATAAGAATCCAATCAAGAATGGACTTGCGGTGGAATGATTTGTCAATTCTAGTGGGTGATGAGATTAGTTGGGTAAACCCATGTAAGTTAATATAGTTAGAGGGATTGCAACTGGAGCAGCTAAACCAGTCAATATTAACGTCACCTAATAATATAGTTTTTTTTTTGTGGGAGAGAGTTTGAAATCCAGTCTAGTAGGTTTTCTATTATAGTAGTGTTATTGCCTGGTGGAATGTAACCACCTACAATATTTGCATGTTTGCTAGGGTTTAGTTTTAATTTAGCATGGATTAGTTCTACATTGTTGCCTACAGGGGGATTACCATCATGTAATTCAGTGTTGAGATGGTTTTGGAATAATATTGCCATCCCTCTCCCCTTTTCCCCCACTCTGTCTGTACATATAATATTGTAACCAGGAGCTGTGATCTCATTATTGTGGTGTTCTGGCTTTAGCCATGTTTCAGTTAGCAACATGATTTCTGGTTTATATAGGGCTAATAGGGCATGAAGTTGATGAATTTTGTTTAATATACTTCTTATATTTAGGTTTAGAAAACGGAGAGAGGAGGTCGATCTGTGGTATAGAGGATTTAGCTGATCTAAGTTTGGATTGGTTGTTGTAGTAGGTCCTGGATTAGGGTGAATGTCACCACTGCATGAAAGTGTTTTAAGGAGGTGTAGGCAGAATTTAGTAAGCTTGTAAATTATTTTAGCCTGTCTTTGAGAGGAATGGGAGTTTTGCTTAGCTAAATGCTGATTGTGTACGAAAGAGATGGTATGGGAGGGGATTAGGTCACATGGTGATATGGGGAAATGTATTAGTTTTACTGGATTGCCTATTGCTTCTGGTTGCCCTGGTGATGGGGTGTTGTCGTAAAGTTGAGTATGGTATGTGGTGAGTAATGAAACAATGAGTAGACCAGAAATTGTGAAAGGCTAGATTAGTGTGTTTAGTTAATTGTGTGTTTACTTTATAGAACATTGCTTGTGGATTGAGTAAGAGTAGTGTCTGTAAGGTATGTTTCATTGATAGTATGAGATGAGCGTTGTAGTGAGAGGGTGTGGTGGCGTGTGTATGTGAAGTATCAGTGATAAAATGTCTGTGAGTAGGGTGATGTGGAGTGTGGAGTGGTGTGGGATAGTATGATAACTGTGGATGGAGGGCAGGCAGTAGGTGAGAAGGAGGTTGCAGAGTGAGACTGGTTATATAAAAACAATGTGACAGGAGCAATTATCTACATGCACTTCAAGTATGACATCAATTTACATCATCAGATTTACATCAGAGACCAATATACTGGAGATACAATTATTATGAATTGTTATAAAAAACAGCTACTTAAAGACAACACACTGCTTCATTTCTTATAATGAACAGCCCGGCACACATTATAATTGCCAATGTACATATAAAATTCAAAACAAAAGGAACATATAACTATATATATTATCCCTTGTGTCATACAATTATAAACTCCATTAATAGGGATAGTTTTGCTCAAATGAGATATTTCAACAAAAAGCCCTACAAAATGTATCTACAAACATGACAAGAACCATATTTGTGCATCCCTTTAACCTTAGAACTAAGATGTAGAGGCAAATAACAAGAGGAGTCTGTTTTTATATTAAATATATTTTTGTAAACAAAATTAGGTCTCTCCCCTATTACTTTTACCAAGTCAGAATTCCCCCTCAAAATGTTCCAGTTCTTACCAATAATAGAAACAATACTGTTTCTGTCAACAGACATGTCTAGACAACAAGATAACCCATACTTCTCATAGTTAGCCCTATTTTTATAATCGGGGTCACCATTAGATTTTGAAATAAATCCATAAGATAAAATGGGTAAAAAATCTATGCATCTGCGTCTTTCAACTTCATCAGCCAAATCGTCTAGTAAATACTTAGTATACCCTCTTTCCAAAAACATATTGCTAATAACAATGACTTCCTTCTCAAAGCTATCATCTTCAGAGGACATCCATGATGCCAGTGTAAACTGACCTTTTGGTATATTATTTTTCATAAATTTAAGGTGGTTGCTTAACACCAATGACTAACTCTCTCCAAAAGACAATGTGCACTCAAACTAAGTGGGGGGAGCTATGTCCCCCGCACCCCTCAATTTGTGGGGCTGTGCCCCCACACACTACCTAACGATGTATACTAACTCCAGGATCGCACTACAGTGGGGAAAAGGGCATATACCTTTTACTTGTCTTACAGTACTCTATACAGTGCCATATATACTGACTGCAGTTCAGTGAAATGACATTCAGTGAAATAAGTTTTCAGTAATTTGAGTTTTCAGTGAAGTGGTCAGAGTGAAATGAAATTCAGTGAAATGAGATTCAACAAAACAAAGTAGACCCATATATATATATATATATATATATATAAATATATATATATATATATATATATATATATATATATATATATATATATATATATATATATCTTCTTTCTGCTTTTTCCCAGTTAGGGGTCACCACAGCGGATCACCTGTCTGCTCATGACTGGTAGTGGAGTTTTACAGTGCTGAGGTGCCAGCCCGGCATCCAACCTTCCACAGAAGGCACACACATACACACACACACACACACACACACACACACACACACACACACACACACACACACAAACCTAAGGCCAATTTGGAGTGTCCAATCCACCCACAGCATGTCTTTGGGTTGTGGGAGGAAACTGGAGCACCCGGAGAAAACCCATGCGACCACAGAGAGGACATGCAGACTCCACACAGAAGGCACCCTAGCTGAGAATCAAACCAGAGAACCTCTTGCTGTGAGGTGGCAACGCTAACCGCTGCACCACCGTGGCCGCCCATATATATATATATATATATATATATATATATATATATATATATAATCTATATATAGCTATATATATATATATATATATATATATATATATATATATATATATATATAATCTATATATATATATATATTCTATTATTTTGCTATGGTGCATGAGACAATCCAGTTCTGTTTCTAAACAGCATCATATCATTGTAAGTGTTGTACTGTTGTTTACTTTCATTAAATAACTTGATATTGACTTTATCAGTGAAGCTGCTACTTCACAAATCTGATGCATTCCTGAAATGTATGTGGTTATTGGGGTTACAGACTGAATGTTGCTGCTTAACATGTGGGGTTGTAGGACCTCAAAACAAAAACTGTCAACTTCAGTGAAGACTGAATCCACAAAGTTTAATGAAGCACTTTTTGTCCAAATACTTATTTGAACTTCATCAGATACTAACATTTACAAAAATCAAGTTTAAATAGTCAAGTTTTAACCATGATTAAAATCAGCTGGTCTCTCCATCTTAAAATTTAAAGGAACAGTAGTTAAAATAGCATTGTGAACATATATGCATTTTCCCATTCTTTAAAACTGCCTTATTTAACAAACAACTTAATACATTTATTGCAGCAGCAATGTGGTGAAAATCATATACGAAAATTGTGTAAAAATGTAAAGTCTCCTCATTTATCTAACTTTACATTATAAAGATTTTCAAGTAAAAAATTTATAGGTAAAACATAATTTCTGTAATGTTGTTACTACAGTATTTCATCTCATTAAGCTTTTCAGTTTTAAACAGCATGTGAAAGAACACATGTTGTTCAGTCTTGGAAAGTTGTAAGCATTGAGACGAATTTGCCAGAGCAGTTCCAACTTTTCTAATAATAAGGTGAATGGACCCCCTCTTGGATTACTGTCCACTTGATCAAGTATCCAGAATTTAAATGCATGTTCTGGATATTATTCTATATGCTTTGCTAAAGCAATGTCCAGTTTGTGTTTATTAATACAATATATATGTTTGTATATGCAGTCTCTCATTCTACGCTCGTTTTTACCGACATAGAATGAATCACAATTTTGACATTTAGCCACATATACGTTCATTTTGGAGTTGCAATTAACTTTTCTTCTGTTACTCAAATGTGTGTTGTTTATGTGCAGTGATGCACCTACATGAATGTATTTGTAATAGGGGCAACAACCACATTGTTTCATCCCTATTGCATATGATTGGATCCTGCACTCACCTTCAAATATATTCTTGAGTGTTCTACCCTTCCTAGTAATGAATCTTGGTTCTGTACCCAATTTGTCCACTGTTAGTTTGTCCTCTAACAGAATATTCCAATTTTTTATCAGTATTTTTTTTATGTGACGATAATCAAGGTTAAAAGTTGTAATATAGCTCATTGTGAAATCAGTTTGGTTCGTACGTGTCCCAATTATTGTGTTCTGGACCTGATTTTCCATATCAACCTGACTATCATTCATAGAATAGTCATTCAACCCAGTAGGGAGCTGTATACTCAGAATGGGTATGTACACACCATTAATTCTTTTCTCCACAACTTCTTCTATTAGTTTGTCAATCAAAGTACTCATGTATGCTCTTTTTGTGAATAATTTCTTCAAGAACTGGCATTCAATATGGAACTCCTCATCTGTAGACACCATTCTGGCAGCCCTTACTAATTGGCCCTTTATCACCGATCTTTTTTGGTGGTAAGGGTGTGCACTTGTATAGTGCAAGAATGGGTTTGAATATGATGGTTTCCTATAAATTTTTGCTTGGTATCTCTTTTCAACATAATTTTTGGTAAGTTGGACATCTAAGAATGCTATTTCATTTTGTTCAAAATTATATGTAAACACTAAGAAGTCTGTAGTCTCATTAAAATAATCAATGAGATTTTTTGCCTCTTCATGTTTCCCTTTTATTAGTAAAAAGATGTCATCCAAATAGCTTGTAAAATAGATCCAAGATGGTGGGCATCTAGATTTTGGCTTCTTAAACCATGGAACGAGCTGAGACCGCATTCTATCGCTAAATCCATAAATAACAAGTTACAAAAGGCGATCAGAGACTTCATTACATACTGAGAGAAGAAACTATATATAATTATTTTTGCGCATTCTGATCTGGCACATTGGCTATTAGAGGCCTAAACTTCAGCCCAATCCCATGACAGCTCCGGTTAAACCTTCACAAAATGAATAAAGTACCAAGAGACTGGAAAATATGGACACCCAAACAAGACTGAGATCATCCAAACAGCTATCCACACACTCAAAGAGAGCTGCTAGGCAGAAGAAAGCATAGCGGTGATGGGCGAACTAAAAAAGCGCTCACTCCTCTACAGATCTGACATCCAAAGTTACCACAGTTAATACCTCACTACACAAAATTATAGACAGGCTTGAGCTGGTTGAAGACAGATCCAAAACAAATGAATAAGAAATAAAATCTATGACAGAATACTTCCAAGAAAAGGACAAAGCTATTAAGTCCATAAAATCCAAACTAGTGGATCTAGAGGCAGAGGCAGACTAAATAACTTGATAATCAGGGGCTTAAAATAGAAATGAACATAACCAACAAACGGAGGTAGCAACACAAATATTTAAGGGCTTATGTAAAGATACTGACTCAGTACATAATTTTAGTATAGAGAGAAGCTGCCTCCGCACTCCAGACCAGTCTACATCAAAAACTTATCTTGTCAACCTTTAAGAAAAACAAGAGATTTACATGGAATAACCAACAGTTAATAATTACACAGGATCTTCCATTTTTAAATTCCAAATGAAGTTTCCATAAACACTGTCCTTTACACACCAAGACCTTAAGCTATCGGTCTCATCCCGCTAGAGCAGTGTTCCTCAAATATTTTGGAGCAGACCCCTCCAAATAGATATACATCGCTAAACAAGCAATATATACTTGCAAATTAAGCCCTTGTTATTCTGCAGTAAGTATCTGAACCTTCCAAGGTGGGATGAAAATAAATCCATCTTATACTGTATGCTGAATTAACTCTCAGGAACCATATATACAGGGCTAGCAGCCAAAAATAGGCCTCTTGGAAGTGTCACACAGGTAGCACTAATTGAAGTGGACCTACATGCCTGCACTGGACTGATAGCCTAGACCAGATTATAGCAGGGCATTCACCTTCCCCAGTTCATGCCTGCTTCTCAAAAGAATTGACCTATCAAGAACTTAATAGGCTGCTTTGCCATTCTTATGGATTCTCATTAATGGATGAAAAGATCTGGGTATGATATATCAATTCCAAGCACAGTATTGCTCATTCCTGAACAAGAACATATTATACTTAATGTTTTGACTAATGCATATAATTAAGATACAACTACTGCAACTTTGTGCTAAGTAGTAATACCTTTGTTAACATTTTACTGGAAAGTACTATTTCTACTTTTTATTCTTTTACTCAGCAAATATAAGCCTTCTAACTGTAGCTTTGTCATAAGACTTGTCGGATGCTGATAGGACGTTATGTAGGGTCTGGATGCCTGTGATTGGACCTGGACCTTGTATAATTTGTGTAAATATTACTTCAATTCTGTTGTATATAATATAGTTAATATAGTTAAAAAGTTTTTTTATTGTTCATGTCTAAATACAAGTTTTCACATATACATCTTCTCAATAGATATAGGGGTATGGGTAGGCATGGATAGAATATTGAGAGATGTTAGTGCCACTGTTTTACAGCTCTCTGACCAAACCCTATGGGATATAAGTATGGACGCCATTTCTTCATTATCCCTTATCTTTGCAATGATACATAAATATATAAATAAGCATATGTATAGAACTGTCTCTCTCATTTCTGCTTAGAATACCTAACCCTAGTATACTTAATATGATGAACACTGTGACAGTGTCCTCCTGCACTAAGCTAGCACTTTGGACCCCTGAAACTAAAAAAGAAACTAAAAGTTATATTTTTTATTTTCTCAGCCAATAATAACTAACTAAGGGAGGATTATTATTAAGAAGTCTTTTCAAGCACAGATCATCTCAAGGGTAATGACCAAGATGGCAGATGGTGTTATTTTACTGCATGTCTTCAGGCAATAGACAACCCGATATTATTTCTTAATGTTTATGGTCCATGTTCAACAATCAGATTTTATTATGATGATATATAATTTACTACTTAAATTCCCAAAACACCTACTAATAATTGGAGGTGATTGGAATATGGCTATTAACCCTCAAGTAGATAGATTGGGTAGACTTGGTCCAAGAAATTCACTACCTTGCAAAGCCCTACTTGACCTGATTGAAGATTTGGAACTAACTAAACCCAATTGCCTATAATACTAAAAGGTATGATTATAAATATAATTACTTTACCTACTTCTCTAGCTGTCACAAATCATGGTCAATTGATTATTTCCTAATTTCAGACTACTTCAACACTAGAATAATCAAATTCTCAACAGAACCCCGTTTCTTATCGGACCATTCAAGGATAACGCTTAGAAATAAACTTAACACAGAACCCAGCTAATATAATCCCCACTTGGTCCTTGAACCCAAATCTCCTACAAGACAAATCCTAATCAGTGAGATTAACCTAGTGTTAAAAGATCTATTTAGTACTCAACAAGATGAAAGTATTATTTTTGATATCAGATGGGCTGCAGCTAAAGCTGTACTCAGAGGAATCTTTATTAAGTTAACTGAACTACACCAGGATATTACCAATCTAGATAAGAAACTAATTGATAATTACTCTGAAAACACAGAAAAGGAATTAATTGCAAAACAAAAAGAGCTGTCTGAATTTCACCAATCCAATCTATCTATATGGGAATATAGATGTATAGCTAAATACTCAGAATATATACAAACCCCCTCTAAATCATTAGCGAGCCTAATCTTTAATGCACCTAGATCTCCCAGAATTTCTTGCCTTCAGTACAACAACCAATTATACAGATCGGATGAAAATATTATTCAACTTTTCCATCAGATATATTCTCAAACTTACAACAACAGTAACTTTATGACTACCAAAGAAGAGATGAAAACTTTTTTAAAAGAGATTACCTTCCCATCAGCTACTGAACCACAAAGAAACCTACTAGCATCCCAGATTTTACAAAGGAAATTCTAGAAGCTATTGATAATCTGAAAGTAGGAAAGGCCCCAGGACCAGATGGTTTTTCCCCCGAATTCTATAAGACATTTAAAGAAATTCTAACTCCTATTCTCTCAGAACTATTTAAATCCCTGATCAACTATGGCATCAAAGACCCATACATCAATGACTCCAGAACTATCCTGATTCCCAAAATACATCAGACACTACAAACCCCAATAACTACAGACCGATATCACTTATGAATGTGGACATTAAGATCCTTTCCTCCATTCTAGCTAATAGACTGAAAAAAGTAATGGAGGATTTAATCTCCCCTGAACAGGCTGGTTTTGTGAGAAATAGGCATACATGGGATAACACCATAACACTAGAATCTATAATAAAAATAACTAAACAAGATCCTAACCCCAGATTGATTCTGGATGCATGCAAAGCCTTTGACAGGGTGAACTGGAACTTCCTGTTTCTAGCTCTTGAGAATTTTGGTCTTCCACCGGAATTTATAAATCTTATTAAGACATTATACAATAGCTCAAAGACCCAGCTATACATAAATAAGAAACTCTCAAAGCCGATTAAAATCAACCAGACAGGGCTGCCCCTTATCCCCACTACTGTTCAATCTATACTTAGAAGTCTTGCTCTTGTTCATATCACAGAAATCTTATCACACTATTCCGAGAATTTGTAACTCTAATATTAGATTTACTGCCTTTGCAGATGACCTGAATCTGTACTTTATGTATCCCTTAACTGACGCCATGAAATTAATTAACTCTCTGGAGGCCTTTGAAGCAATCTCAGACTTTAAGATCAATCTCAATAAATCTAGTATTTTTCAGATTAATCCCTTAGCACATAAGCCCCATCTTTGGTCTTACCCATTCATACTAGTTATTCTCTAAAATATTTAGGTGTCTTTTATGACCATTCATATTCATCTGTTCTGCAAGCTAACCTAAATAGAATATGGACCACTATCTCACAGGATATGAAAAGATGGCAATCATTTAAACTCTCTACACTTTCAAAATCTCTATTGTCAAAATGAACATTTTGCCAAAAATTCTATATCAATACAACTCATCCCTATCCCGGTTACAACTACCTTTATTAAGAAAATACAGAATGAAATTGCAAAGTTTGTTCACCCAAAGTCAGTGAGAATGTCTTACTTCAAACTCACACTTCCTAAATTAAGAGGGTGCCCAATCTCATTTTATATTACAGAATTACTCATGCTAATAGGCTTTTAGCAATTGCTAATTACACTCCTGGTCCCACCGTGGACTCCTTATGGATTAAAATTTGGTACAAACACACTATTAATAACAACATTAATCCCAGAGCTCTACCTTTTAAAACTTCAACTAGAGAGACTAAACTACACTCGACAACTTTCAGGAACTATTCAACTCCTTAGGATTAGGTAATGCTTTCTTACTACTGCAGCCCCTTCACCTCAACCCTAATATTAAACTAGGAGGACAGGTGGTTAACTTGAATAAACTTCCCTTAATTAAAGATCTTCGATTGTGGGATCTCTGTAAGCTTAAACATCTCTCATTGACAGAACTTAGAGAAACACTTTCTCTGTCTAAAGCCTATACCACCACTTTGAGACAATTAAAGAACTCACCTCAACTTTCTTAATAAATCAACACAACATAGATATGGAAGTTAACATAACTAAGCAGCTTCTACTAAGTCTAGATTCCAAGAAACATATGATCTCTATTGCATACAAAGCATTTTCTGTATATCTATACAGAAAAGAACTTAATTTTGCTGACTTTTGGAATAAACAAGATGGTACAATATCCCCAACAAAACTGGATTCAATAAAACTTACAATTAAACACTCCCCTTTTAAGAAGTTCATGCTTACCCAATTCATGATTATTAATAACTTATATTATACCCCAACTCACTTAAATAAATTTAACTCATCTGTATCCACTGTATGCCCCTGCTGACATTATCCATATTTTATGGTTTTGTAAATATGCCCAAAACCTATGGTGTTCTCTTAAGGTTAGACTAAGTAAAATGGGTTACCATACATTATCTTGGGAAATGGCCTTACTACATATTACTAATATAAATCTGTCACCTCTACGACTTAGGCTACTGATTAATGTCTGTCTTCTAATTAAGTTCTATATTACCAAACACTGGATAGACAAAGTTATCTTGGACCAGTTTTAGGAATATGGCAATTACTTATATTACCTCCCAGAAGTTGATCACTATGAATCAAAGATCTGAAAATCAGAATCTATGGAATTCTCTTTTTTTACTCCTTGCTGAAATTTGATTGTTGAGAACCCAAATATATGATTTAAACATAAAGAGAGATCTCCCTTTTGCATAACTCGATTGAAGGTCAGAGATAGTAAGATGTATCAATTTAAAGCAATGGCACTTTGTATATAATGTGTATATAGTTTGTGTATAACAGTAGGCTTAAATCATACCTTATTCTTTGTATCAAGTTTTATTACTCTAATGCTTATGTAGTGCTGATATGATGTAACCATTGACTTTTGTTGTTGCATATAAAACTGTAATAAAGAATTAAAAAAAAAAAAAAAAATAGCTTATTTTTGAGGCTATTCCTTCCTTATTGAGTACAAAGTGATGTTCCCAGTAACTCATAACCAAATTCGTGAAGCTAGAGCCACAGGGGGAACCCATGGCTACTCTGCTTTTTTGCAGGTAATAGTTTCCTTTAAAATAAACGTAATTGTGAGATAGAACTATGTCTAGAAGTTCTTCCACTAGACTGATGTAATTCTGGGGAGCCCCTTTCTTCCTTAGTAATTGACTAACCCACTCTATGCCCAATACTTGTGGTACTGACGTATATAAGTCCTTTACGTCGACTGTAAAGAAGTTGTACTGTTCGTCATACTTCAGTTCATTAATTTTTTGCAGGAATGACCATGAATCTTTACATATTACTTATTCTGTTGTTACATATTTTTTAAGTATATTGTCTATCACTTTAGCACATGCATATGTGGCAGAATTCCTGCCATCAACTATAGGTCTAAGTGGAGGATCAAATAAACATTTATGGATTTTTGGGACCTCAAACATTGTGGTGCCACTGGTGTTCACACTATCATGTAGTTGTACATGTCTATATCTATTTTTCCCTCTATGAATAAATCATTAATGTAGATTTTGATACGTTCATTAGCTGTGTTGTATTCATTAAGGGATGCTTTCTGATATGAACTAGAAGCTAGCATTGACTCTATTTTAGTTTCAGTCATCCAAATCCATAAATACAAGGCCTCCACCTTTGTTGGGCTTCATGACGCGTACCTTAGCTGATCTTATCAAGTTGAACCATGCTTACTCATCTTTAGTTAAATTGTATACATTTTCTATATCAATTTTTGTAAATGTTAGCATCTGATGATGTTCAAAGAAGTATTTGGACGAAAAGTGCTTCATTAAACTTTGTGGATTCAGTCTTCAGTGAAGTTGCCAGTTGGTTTTGTTTTAATTTCTCAGTTGTTTGTATCTTGGATGCTGTAGGACCTCTTGACAAAGCTGTGAGAGTACCTTTCATTAGTTACACACCGGCACATGCTGTTCACTTGTTTATGCTCCTAAAATAACACAAACTCTTCACTGGGAATTTAAACAGTCAACTTCATCATTGGTCAAGCGCAGTTTAATTGTTTTTTAAATTTTTTCAATACTTATGGCTGCTGTTTAGTATGCCTGATAAGGATATTTGTTCTATAGTTAGTGCTGTGCATGTTCAGTGTATGCATGAAACAGATTTTTTTACAGTTGCAGAAGTTTACTTTTGGTTTTGTGATTAATTAGTGTAGGCAAAGTAAATAAATAATGGTGCATACTAGGTTATAAAGTTATTTTCTGAGGGTATGTTTATATTTATCTTTGTGGATGTGTGCGTGTGTGTGTGTGTGTGTGTGTGTGTGTGTGTGTGTGTGTGTGTGTGTGTGTATACAGATGGTACGTGTCTCTGTTGTCTGAGCACTACAGTCGGGATACATTCATTTTACCTAAGGTACAGTGATCTCGGATGTGATTGTACTTAGAAGGAAGTTACAGTATCAGAAAAAAACATTTATTTTTATTTTTTGATTTATTGAAACTAGTGTTATTCCGCTAAGAATTAGTTCACCTGTGCCAATTTTTCTGAGTAGCAGTTTTTAAGTGGTTTTGCATAATGTCAGTTACAATATATCAGAAATGGCAACTTTCATATTACATGAAGGAAAAAAATGAAGATAGTATAAGATTGCTTTTATAGTTTTGGCGATACTAACAGCAAAATAGTATCAGTTAAGAGAGTGTAGATTTCACTAAGGCAGCGTAAGTAAAATATATCTGCTTGTTTTCTATAAAACTTCATTTAGTTCAGTGCAAACTCTGTCTCCTTGTTGACCTGCTTGTAGTGTTCTAACATGCAAAGCTTATTTCTTTCAGTCATTCGTCTGTAATCAGGAGTTATCAGTAGTCTTATTGGATTATTTTCCTCTCATCCACCTAAAGGTATAAACCTTGGCTCTAGATGATTGTCATTGCTGAAGTGACACCCTGACCCCATCTGCAAAATGGGAAAAAGGGATTGAGGATGGATTTTCCTCTCAAACATTTTGTCTTTGTTCTGTAAAAATCTAGTTTTGCTAGAAGAACATGGCATTTCCAGTACAACAGAACATAGAAGTTTAGCAAGTTTGTGAATAACTAGAATGGGAAAAAATCAAACCATTTAAGGTATTATTGCACCACTTCCCTTTTGTAGCAATAGTGTTCTTATCCTTGATTCAGAATTAAGTTGGGACTAATTATGTTTTAATTTTTTTTCTTGTTTCAGAAGTCTAAGTGTATTTTTGAAGTTAGTAAACTTTGTATTCTGGTTTTAGTTTTAGGAATGTAACACTAAACCAAAGTGATGACCTTCTCTGTAATCAGATAAATTCCACTGGGTTTTACTAGACATATGACCTGGTCTATCGGCTTATTGTCATATATTTGAAGATAGTAATTGTGATCCTCAGAGCTGGAAGAATGTAATTGTGGTTACTGGGAAATAATATGCAAACTCTGAAATTCCTGCATCTCAGAGTATTTCCTCTTCTCTGAGGTGCAGGAATCTCAGAATTAGTATGTGTGAGTAGCAAGGGGTGTGAGAGGGTAAATCCCTACACTGTGGGTACAATGGCTTACCTCTGGCAGAAGATGGTTTAAATATATAATCATGTCTCTCAGAGTGCACTGTTACTTGTTTAAATTGCACTTGAATTTTCACAGTTCCACAACTTGTATTAATAAATCTTACCCTTCTGATGGGGACTCCTGGCTATCAGATGCGTCAGCATTTATAACCTAATACTTGCCACAATTCTCTTCTTATCGTAGAGCATACAAGGAATACTACTACTGCACTTTCTAGAAAAAGTAAGTAAAATGGAAACTCTTGGAGTTTGTCATTAAATACTTGCCTTCTATTTAAGTTTTGAAAAACAGCAGAATATCTGCAATGATATACTTTTGTTTTAATTCTTGTTAAAACGTTATAATGAGTTATGGATTTCTTAGCTTGTTTACTTTCTTTATACTGATATTACAGTTTCTCTCTGCAGTAAGGCTGTAATTCACTATAAATAGCATTGGATATGCACAGCATGATATGATCTTTGCTTTTAGAAGTGTTACTATTTTTCATCATTTAACATTTAACTGTGCATATGGCATCTTTAAATCTTTTTCACTGGGGACTTAGAATGCTCTCCAGTGGTTTCATAGTTTAATTCAAAAGTATGTATACATAATAAATGAGATAGTGAGATAGCTACCACATGCTATAAGCATAGCTCTCAATCATCCCGATTTTACCGGGAGCACCCATTTTTAAGCTTAAGATTACTTTCCCGAGTGCCCAGTTTGGGTGTATGTACACCCGAGATCTACAGTAAAGCATACTCTGTTCTGGCTGTAGACATGTCAGCCAATGAGATCATTGCTTTACTGCACCTGTTTTGCATGCAACCAGCCAGCATGCTTCGATCACTTCCTCATTTTCCTGTTTATGTGGAAGCAGAACTTAAGCGACTGCAGCGGACCTGGCAATGGATGAAGGGCTCAATTAGGTCTGCTCAGTCTGCATATCAGCAGCAGCAGCATTGGGATGGTGGAAGGCTACCATTCTCTGGGGAATGAGTGAGCCACTTGAGAAGAAAAGTATTTGAATATCGTTTGTTCGTTCGTGCCGGACCGTGGTTGGATGGATATGCGCTCTTGAGAGAAGAACTAAATATCGTTCATTGAACATCTTTGATCGAGGGACACTAAGAGCGGAGGGGGGATTTTATAGCTCCAGCTTGCCGTTGTGGTTCAACTTCATCGTTTCTGTTCGTGCCTGGCTGTGGGTGTGTTGAATTGTTCCTGGGAGGTCTGTGGTTTGTGGTTTCTCCTTCTCCAGACTATAAGTATGACTGAATGTAAATTGGCACACAGAACAGCAAATTATAGTAAATCATATAAAGCAAAATCTTCTCTGAGGAACCTGAAGAGAGAGGTATGTGTTGCTAGAAAGAAACTTACCACAGCTGTGTATTCGGTTAAGTGGTACCTAACTGGTCTTATTTTTGTTTTAATTGCTGTATAGTCTATTTATTTTCTCTGATGTCAGGCTGAGAACCACTTCGTAGAACTTTAATGCAGTGGGAGTAAATCATTTTTCTTATGTCTTTACTTTATAGACCAAATTGTGTGAAAGGTGGCTTAAATGTGTGAATTAAACATATGTGTGAAAGTTCATAATACTGCAAATCAGATGCACTAACATGAACTCTTCACTCAACAGCAGAACAAGATGGAATTCATAGTGCATGCAGCTCATCTGGGTTTGATTAGCTGGTCTGGATGTCAGAGGCACAAGCAGGAGGGATGGGTGTGTTTGTGGCTAGTTCATCCATCCTGGGAGGAGGATGTTGGCTAGGTTTATCCCATGATTATTGCCTGTTAAGGGAAAGGTGATGGCTGATGAAATAACCATTAGACATAACACTTTGACCTGATAAGTCATGTATATGTGTTGTAGACAGTCCAGGATAATTGTAAATCCACCTTCACCCCCAATACACACCTTGCCTTAGCAATATCAGAAATGAATGGCGCAGTGGCACAGTGCTTGAGTTGTCACCTCACAGCAACAGGTTTTCCAGTTCAATTCTTGACTGGGGTGTCTTCTGTGCAGAGTATGCATGTCCTCTCTGCATTCGTGTGGGTTTCTTCTGGGTGCTCTGGCTTCCTCCCATGTTACAAAGACATGCGTCTGGAATATTTCTACCCAGGCCTCCTCTGAAAATTCGATTTGTTCCAAGTCAAACTATCCCAGTAAACAAATGTTAAATAAATGAAATAAACATGCTACCAGTCTACAGAAGTGCATAGGGGATTAGAGCTAAGCAGAAAAACATCCCTCTCATACTGGACAGTTCACTGGCTAGCAAATGTTACCCTTCCTCGAAGGAAGGCCATCAAGTCCAGTCAGAAGAGGCAGAACTAAAGGGTCATTTAGGAAGCAGTGAACTAGATCAATAGACTATGGAGAACTGAAAATGCACTAGTATTTATAATGTCTATGAACTACAGTGTACCATAAATTATGACGATCATTCTACAGATAGCTTGAGGAGAAAGAATGAGTGGCAAAACTTGTAATATTTGCCAACTCAGAAGTCTGCAAGCGTTCTCAGGTTGCAGACAACTATTGTCATCATATTTTATTACATTTGCTGGTAGGCTTGCAGAACTGAGGTCTGTTGCAGGAGAGCCCACAAATGTCCACAGCCACAGATCAGTGCCTAAATATGAAAATTAAATAGAATGGTTAGTATATTATAGGGTGAGTGGTAGTAGCAGTATAGAGAATAATCAGAGGGCTTAACAACATTCAGGACCTTATGGTCATTGTGATATTGGCTGTACAGCATTTAATTACAGTGGCAGTCAAAATAATTTAAAGCAGAATGCAGTACATATAGAGCATTTAACATATTTCAATACACACTGGGATCTGACAATAAGTCTGATCAGCAAAGATACTTTACTGTTCTCTTAGGTAAATATGCCAAAAGCTATAAGTCAGCAAGTTAATCAGTTCAAGCAGGTAAACTACAAAGACTCAGCTGCATGCCCTGTGACAAACTCACTAAAGCAGGAAAACAGTCAGCCTTGTTTCAAGAAGCTGAAGTATAGTGATGCATGCATGCACTACCTGAATAGAGCTGCAGCTGAAATACACAGCACTCCTCATGCCAGGTATATAAACTGACAGATATGTTCATGGCTAAAACTGACATGCTATTTCATGTAGTGAGGTGTACAGCAATGCACTGTGTGGGAATGTTAGAGCTTTTCTAGGTACATTTGGTGATCAAGGGAAATGCTGTCAATTTTAGCTCCATTGATCACTTGTCCAGTAAATTTTATATCATATATTTGGAGTAATCACTGCAGATTTAAAGTCTGTACTATCACGATTCCAATGATGAAATGACAGTATTATTGAACATAATTAAAGATTGGCATTACAAAAATTTTATGAATTTCAAAAACAATATAACAGTATTAGATAGGGATATGAGCACCAAACACCTAATCCATGAACTGGCAGAGGACAGTTGGAAAGTGAGGAGGTCTTCAGACAACCATTAAAACTGACTTAGAGATTTCATAGAAGTGTGGAAAGAAGGATGTAAATCGGGTTGCTTAATGATAAATTAACCTTTTAAGTCATAGCTTCTGCCCCTACATCACTAAGCCACTATGTAAACATATAATATAAATGACTGTAAATCTAGCTATGTGTATAGAATCAGGAACTAGGATGCTGTGAACGTTTGTTTTGCTGATTGCCTACAACAATTCATTTGCATTTGCAGCCATTAATGTTTAGCAGATGTGCAAATGGTCCATCAGAGCTAGATCAGAGGATGCATTATATGCCAGGCATAGCTTGCGTCTCAGTAACCAATTGGAGACCAAGTACATAGATAGGGATTTAAGGTGATACATACAGGACAATGTTTATACCTTGGATTCTGTTGGTAAGGAACCTTTGTGGCTGTTCCAACCATTGCATATGTATGGTCAGGGACATGCCAAAGGGGGCATTATATTCAGTGGTGGTTCTCATAAGGGCCAAATAAAGTGGCATTATGACTTCCTTGGACTATAAATTGGGCAGCTTAGAGTGATTTTCTCACTACCTTGGCCACATGTTGGTCAAAGGCCAGATTACTCTCTATATATGTTCCTAGATCCCTGACTAATGGGTCAACATTTAGGGATTTCTTATCATTGGAGTAATTAAGGTGCCCATTTCCCCAAAAGGCCCTATAATGTATTTCTTGGCATAGAGTTTTAATCCATGATTTTGACACCAGTCATTAATCTGTATTAGACCCTCTTGTAAGATATTGTGTTGTGGAGAAATCTATAGTAGCTCCCAGTTTACAGTCATCTGTGAAATTGGTCACCCAAAGGCCCTTGTTATTAGCCTTTACCTCCAAGAAGTAGATGTCAAATAGGATTGGTTCCAACATAGTACCCTGAGGTACCCTGATGGTGACTGGTTCTCTTAGTGGAGGCGGTCTCATCAATCTTGACTTCCTGTGTCCTGTTTGTAAGCCAGCTGTCAGCCCAACAAGTGGATTATTGTATTGAATGCCTTAGCCAGGTCCAGGTAGGCAGTATTCACTATTTCCCCTCATCCATTGCCTTGGTGACTTTCTCAAAGACGTCCACTAGGTTTAACAGGTATGGCCTTTACTTGACAAAGCCAAAATGTGTTGGGTCTAGTGTATGAAGGTTGCCTATGTTTTTGATCATTTCTTTGTAATTCTGTCTATAGCTTTTCATATTATTCTAGTCTAGTTAATGGGTCTGTAGTTTCTGGGATCAATTTACGGTCAACCCTTATGAAATGGGATAACCACTACAGTCCTCCATTTTCATGGTAGAAAGCCTGTTTTGAGGCTATAGTTGAAAAGTGACTCAAGTGGTCCTGATAACTCATGATTCAATTTTACTGATATAATCCATTGACATGGTGATGTCCTATTTGAAACAGCTGTAGCCAATTACAGTAAATGACATTGCCATTAAATATATACATTTCTACCAAGTACATTACCTTCTAATATAGTCTTGTAAACATCAACTTGTATAGGATTGTTTTGCAAAGGCACACTCTCAGACACACACACACACACACACACACACACACACACACACACACACACACACACACACACACACACACACACACACACACACACACACATATACTCCTCTGCTTGCACATGCAAACATACCTACACACACATGCACACAATATTTTCCAGATGGATGTAAATGATTTTCATAGGTGTGTACTAAGCTAATGACCCTGGAGCCTTTACAAGCCTAGCCCATAGGATTACCCTGGCATCGTGCGACCCAACCTTAATTCCCAGTGCCTTTGTCGAGTAGAGCCACTGGAGTGATCCCCGGGGTGAATTTTCTATTTCCCATCCACTCATCAAGATTTCTGTTGAAGAGGGCCAGTGAGGTGCTCTATTTGACATGTATATGAAGTATATTCCATAGTATGGGCAGTCTCTAGTTTATGAACCTATCCCTCCAGCATGTTCTGTTGATTGTGATAATGAGGTAGAGGTCTCTGGAGCGTGGGACTAGAATTTCTTTAGATGTAGCATTTCTAACAGAGCTGGGTCAAACATGGCTTTGTAAGTCAAGCAGAGATCGCCTCTAAGTAGGTGATATGAGACAGAGAATAGTTGGAGGTTCTTTGAGTCTGTCCATATAGGACAAGTGTTTAAGGCCTAGGATCCTCTTTGTGAGGTACTTTTGTGGCCTCTCCAATTGCCGCAGATGTCTAGTGAGATACATGCCAAATGGGGCATTGTACTCGATGACTGGCCTAATGAGGGAAGAGTAGAGGTAGACAATGACCTCTTTCTTCCTGGATGCAAAACCCTTAGTAATGAGATGTGCCACATAGCAGGACTTTCTGACCACAGTGGCAATGTGGTTGTCAAAAGTGAGGTTGCTGTCAACCTGTGTTCCCAGATCTCTTATAACGCCTTCTGTGTTCAGTGGACTACCACTGGTGTGGTAATTCATGGTAACCAGGTTTTTCCCAAAGGGGATGACGACACATTTTTTGGCATTGCACTTAAAGCCATGGTTCTGACACCAGTAGTTGGTCTCAGTGAGGCCTTTCTGTAGGATGTCAGCATCACTTGGGGAGTTAATAATAGCTCCCAACTTGCAGTCATCTGCAAACTTTGTCACACAGAGTCTCTTTGTGTTGGCCTGGACTTCAGAGAAGTAGATACCAAACAGAAGAGGACCCAGGACCGAACTTTGTGTGACTCCACTCGTGACTGGTCAGCAGTCTGACTTGGAGTCAGCTACTTTCACACTGTGGGTTCTATCTGTGAACAAATTTGCAACCCACCTAGTGATATATGGGTTGATGCCTAGCTTGGTGAGTTTTTCTATGATTCCTGAGTGGGGAATGGTATCAAAGGCCTTGGCCAGATCAAGATAGGCTGTATGAACCACCTTGCCTTCATCCACAGCTCTGGTGACTGACTCAAAGAAGTCGACCAGGTTGAACAGGCATGATCTACCCTTCACAAAACCAAACTCTGAGATCTAGAGTTTGGAGATTCCCTATATCCTTGTTTATAACATCCATGATGATGTGTTCCATAGCTTCGCATATCAGACTCATTAGGCTAATGGGGCAGTAGTTCCCAGGGTCTGTAATCGCTCATCCTTTGTGGAAAGGGATGACTGTAGCAGTGCACCATTCGGTAGGGACAAAGCCTGAGGTGAGACTGTGGTTGAACAGGGCACGCAGGTGAGGTTCCAGTTCACTCTGTAGTTCATGTATAACACAGCCAGGGATATTGTCAGGACCCATAGAAGCTGTATTCTTGGCCTTAAACAGTGCTGTTTTAACCTGTGCAGCAGTAATACTGGGTGCTTGGCAGTCTACTGGTATTGTGATTGGTCCTTTGGGGAGGGGTAAAGTTGGCACTGAATCTGCCGGCCAGTATATTGGCAATATCTGTTGGCTTGGTATAGGACATACCATTGTGCAATAGCTCAGAGGAAATCTGGGTATTGCCATGGAGATTCTTTGCATAACTATAGAAGGCCTTTTTGGTTGTCTTTACTATCTGCTATCCTGTTTTCTTTGCTAGCTTTAGAGGATTTGATGAGGGATCTCAACTTTTTGTTGAGGCTGATAAGGGAGTTTTTTCACTCTTGACTTCACCTTATTCTGCATCAGTTTCCTACTTCTGTTGTAGAGTTTGTTTATGGCAGTGGACCACCAGATTGGGGCTTCCTTTTTTTGGAGGAGAGCATCTTGGTTCTATTGGGTATGGCGAGATCCATGCATTTGTGTATGCATTCATAGAGTGCATTGGTGTATGATTCGGCAGACATGCAACTATTCTCCATTTACATGGGTGACGTGAAGTTAGCCACCTCTGTTTTTAGGAGCCCAAAGTTAGCTTTGGAGAAGTTTTCATGGTGGTTACCTTTGCATGGGTGGGGTGGGAAGGATGTGTATTTCCAAGGTAATTAGTTTGTGGTCAGATCTAACCAGGGAGGAGTTGACTATTGGTGTAGAGCAATGGTCACCCATGTTAGTAATGACCAGGTCATGGATGTTGCTACCTCTAGTTGGGGTAAGAATGAGCTGGTCCAGGGCATTGGAATTAATGAATTCCAGGAAACGTTGGGCAAGTGTATTGGTACATGAGTAGTTTTCCCAGTTAATGGAGGGGTAGTTAAAGTCTCCTAGTATGAGAGTTTTAGGCTGGACCCTAATATTCTCCAGGTTTCTTAGGAATATGGAGTATGAGTCTTGGGACATGGTTGGGGACCTATAGCAGGCTACGACCTGAATCACTGTCTTACCCAATGTTAGCTGCAGCTGAAATATCTCTGATGGATTATTTTCAATGCTAAAGGGTTCTTCCTCAGTTCATGGTACATTGCCATCAACCAAAGATGTTGGTCAGCCAAGCAAGCAAATCGCTGTTTACCCTTTAATAAGCCAGACTTTAGATATTGAATGTTAGTAATAGCTTGAGCAGTAACACTTTGAAAGGTGGATGCCTGCAATTTTACACATTTTAGACACATATACTTTTAAGCTAATAAACAAATTACCATCCACAAATATTTAAAACTCAATTATAACATTTTTTACATGGAATAAAAAATAAAGCATTGTTCTTGAAAAGCAAATAGAGAGAACTAGATATCATTGCACATGGAGATCAAAATACTGTTTAAACATACAGGTAACATAAAGCAAGCACCATCTGTCATGCAAAACTGAGTAGTTTTAACTGGATGGAGATGGGCTGTGTCCTGAATGTTTCCTACCTTTAAGTCCAAAATAGAATTTGAAAACTCCTTACAGGCAATTGCTTGTATTTTAATGCAGTCCACTTGTGCATGCTGCAGCAGGAAAATCCAGTAGCTGACTCTTTAGCAGGCAATGCAGTAACTTACTTTAACAGTCTAGCATTCTCATTGTCTCTGTCTGTTTCTCTCTCTTTTCATATGAATCACACTTAAAACATCTGTGGCTTCAGTTTAAATTTTGAAAGATGCTATCTTGATTCCACAGATGCATATTTATGGTGGATGGGGAGTCCCAACAAAGCGCTATCCAAATAAAGCATGATCATGTGACCCAGTGCAACATGATGGTCTCAAGCTAAATGCAAAAAATGTATCATCATACCATTTGGCAAAAACATGGCCCCTACTGATTACCACATCAACGGCAATTTCCTAAACACACAACCTGTGGTGAGAGACCTGGGTACTCAGGTTGATAACAATCTCACATTCAATCATCATGTAGCGGCAGTAGTCAGAAAAGCCTTTTACTTGGTTCACCTCATAGGTAAAGGAATTGTATCCAGAAAAGAGGTTATTACTCTGCTATATTCCTCCCTCATTAGACCAATAATTGAGTATTACCTCTCCAGACATATTCACCAACTGGAAAGGCCACAGAAATACCTCACAAACACATGGCCTCCAACACCTGTCCTATGTGGACAGGGTCAAATCACTATCACTCTACTCCATATCATACAGATTGCTCAGAGGTGATCTGTGTCTCACCTGCAAGGCAATCTCGGACCCTGCCCTACTAGAGATGCTCCATATTCATAAGTCTTGGACATTACCCTCTCAAAAGGCCTGAATTTAATATGCAACATCAACAAAACCTGCTGGAGAGACAGGTTTGTCTCCCAGAGGCTGTCCCATCTGTGGAATAGACTTCCCATACACGTCAGAGTATCTCACTGACCTTGAAGTACAACCTTGATGAGTGGATAGGAAACCACAAATTTGTTCCAGGAATTCTAACTTTGTCCCTCATTGACAGGGGTGACATCTGCTGACTGAGGTTTCTTTTTGGGGATAAACTCTTGGCTAGACTTATATGGGGCCCAGGACCATTTTATACGGGCCCCAAGGCCATTAGCCTAGTAACTTCCTATGATCCTGTGAGAAACAAACTGAAAATGTGCCTCTGTACAAGTGAAGATTCACAGTTAAATATACAAAAAGCACATGCAAGGTTTGCAATAAATTCCAAAAGCTGCCAAGTGGTGAATCCCAAAGAAAATCCCCTGGCATTCCAGATACTGGCTAAGGTTCTTGCCGCTCCTATAGTGCCATTTTAGGCAAGGTTCAAATGACCAATTCACCACCGTAAAAGGACCAGGCATGCGAAAACTGAGGGTGATGCTACTCAATGCTAGAAGTCTAAATCTCAAAATGCACTCACTCGAGGCACTCCTTAAAATGGAGAACATCGATATCTGTGCAGTGACTGAGACCTGGTTCAAGGTTCCAGAGAGCAGCCCTGCACTACCAGGCTGTAACTCATACCACACTTTTCGGCCATGTAACCTGGACCGGAACACCAAAGGTGGAGGTGTGTCCATATTCATTAAGGATATCCATGCCTCCAGGCTAGTTGCTCAGCATAATGCAGCCGAGGTTATCCAAGTGCAACTAACTCTGTGCAAAACTGCAATCCAAATTGTAGCTTGCTACAGATTCCCTACCATGCCCCTGGATTCCCATTCCTCTTTTCTTGATGTACTGGAAAATATTAGGGTTCAACCAAACACCCTAATAATGGGTGATTTCAACTACCCCACCATTAACTGGGAAAACTACTCATGTACCAACTCCTTCACTCAGCGCTTTCTGGAATTCATAAACTCCAATGCCCTGGATCAACTTATCCACACCCCCACCAGGGGCAACAATATCCTAGATCTAGTCATTACCAACATGAGTGACCGGTGTTCCACACCTGAAGTCAACGCCTCATTGGTCCGATCCGACCATAAGCTAATCACCCTAGATATCCACATCCTGCCCCCACCCCCCATTAAGGAAACCACAGTAAAACATTTCTCCAAAGCCAACTTCATGCTTCTTAAGACAGAAGTGGTGAACTTCATGACACCCATGCAGATGGGCAATGCAGTTATGACTACTGAATCCTACACAATTGTACTTTATAAGCACTTACACGAGTGCATGGATCGTGCTATCCCAAACAGAACCAAGACGCTATCCTCCAAAAAATGGAAGCCAATCTGGTGATCCCCTGCCATAAACAAACTGTACAACAGAAGGAAGAAGCTGTTGCAAAATAGAGTAAAATCCCATGAGTGGAGGAGCTCCCTGGTCAGCCTCAGTAAGAAGCTGCAATCCCTGATAAAATCCTGCAAAGCTAGTTACAAAAACAAAATTGCCACTGATTCTAAAGACAACCACAAAGCATTCTATAGCTATGTCAAGAATCTCAATGGCAACACTCAGATCTGCTCTGGGTTACAGCACAATGGCACTAAATATACAGACCCAACTGATGTTGCCAACATCCTGGCAGATAGGTTCAGTGCTAACTTTAACCCCCTCTCATCCCCTAAAGAGCCCATCTCTATACCGGAAGAATGCAAAGTTCCTGTAAAAACCACACTCTTCAAAGCCAAGAACACAGCATTCATGGGACCAGACAACATCTCAGGCTGCATTCTACACGAACTACAGAACGAACTGGTACCCCACCTAAGTACCATGTTCAATCATAGCCTCATCTCAGGCTTTGCACCTGCTGAATGGCGCACAGTGGCAGTTACCCCACTCTACAAGAAGGGGAACCAACATGGACCCCGGGAACTACCGCCCCAGTAGCCTGACGAGTCTGGTCTGCACAGCCATGGAACGTATCATCATGGAACTTATAAACAAAGACATTGTTAATCTCCAAACTTTGGACCCCACCCATTTTGGGTTTGTAAAAGGCAGATCATGTCTCCTAAACCTGATGGACTTCTTTGAAACAGTCACCAAATCTGTAGACGAGGGTAAGGTGGTTCACACTGCCTATCTAGATCTTGCCATAGCTTTCAACACCATCCCCCACTCTGGAATTATAGATACACTCACTAAACTAGGTATAAATCCCTATGTCACAAGATGGATTGCCAACTGGCTCACTGACAGAACCCACACTGTGAAAGTAGTAGACTCCAAATCCGACTTCAGACCAGTGACAAGTGGAGTACCACATGGTTCAGTCCTGGGTCCTCTCCTGTTTGGTATCTACTTCTCTGAAGTACAGGCTAACACAGAAGGTCTTTGGCTAACAAAGTTCGCAGATGACTGCAAACTAGGAGCCATAACTCTAAACTCCTAACGATATGAACATCCTAAAAAGGGCCTCACTGAGACAGATGCCTGGTGTCAATGCCATGGCGTCAAGCTCAATGCCAAAAAGTGCATTGTCATCCCCTTTGGTAAAAACTCTGTACCCATGAACTACAACATAGGCGGTAGTATACTTAACACCGAAAGTGTGATAAGAGACCTTGGGACACAGGTGGACAGTAGTCTCCTTTGATAAGCACATTGCCACAGTAGTCAGGACAAACATAATCTATTACTGAAAACAAAAACTTTGAACACTTGGGACTTTCTAATGTATGTTTAAACAATGCATTATTGTAATCTTTCTTTTTATTCCTCCTGATTTTAATGGGGACTAATAAGGAGAGCTTGAATACAAAGATCTTAAATGGCAGATTCTGCTCAATGCTTATAACAAACCTGGTCTTAATAGTGGGGTGAATTAAGTTGTTTTACGTAGAAAAGCAAAATATAATAAATGCAAGTAGAATTGCAGTTTTTATAAGTGTCTTATAGTAGTGTTTTTAGTTTTTTATTTATGTTAATTATATAAAATATATGAATTGAATAGTCATTTTTTGTTACTGAAGGGTATTTAAGTGTTTGCCTTTGGGATTATGGGTTTTTCTGATGAAGGCCATTTTCATGGCTGAAAGCGCTTAAGCCTGTATTTGTGTTAATAAAAGGAAGTTTTTTTGGGGATTCACCACTTGGCAGATTTTGGAATTTATGAAGGTTGTGTGTCAGGGCTGGTAACTCGGCATGTAAAAATCAACTACCAATCATTAACGGACCGGAGTTCCGCTGTGGTGACCCCTAACTGGGAAAAGCCGAAAGACACAAACAAATTGCAACACCTTACAAGTGCTTTTTGTATATTTTCCTATGATCCCATGTTAGAAATAATATTAAGTTTAAGTAGTAGGTTTTCACAGTCAAGAAACAAAGGGGGTTTCACTTTTAAACTGCAGCACATTTCCCCAGTAACAAAAAGCACACAGTCCTTCCACATACAATTCCACATAAATGTTTTAAGTACTACACAATTATTAAAAATTAAATATGATGCAGCATCTTTTATCTTTTGCAGAATCGTGTACATTTTATTCATTCAATGCAACTTTTGTGGAGCTTAGTTCAAGGTAGATAGATAAACAGATTACTGATTTTTCATTACACATGATCTCTTAAGATTACTTAATTAATTAAGACTAAGATTAATGCAAATCCATTGTTCCCATGTAGTAGTGCACTTTCAAAAACTTGAAATCCCAAACAGCAGCTGGGAACTCTAAAATGAGCAAAGCATTCTACTGCTGTTTTACGTTTTCATTTTCAGACTAAAGTCTTAATTTTGCTGCCCTCATAAACAAACTGTACAACAGAAGGAAGAAGCTGTTGCAAAATAGAGTAAAATCCCATGAGTGGAGGAGCTCCCTGGTCAGCCTCAGTAAGAAGCTGCAATCCCTGATAAAATCCTGCAAAGCTAGTTACAAAAACAAAATTGCCACTGATTCTAAAGACAACCACAAAGCATTCTATAGCTATGTCAAGAATCTCAATGGCAACACTCAGATCTGCTCTGGGTTACAGCACAATGGCACTAAATATACAGACCCAACTGATGTTGCCAACATCCTGGCAGATAGGTTCAGTGCTAACTTTAACCCCCTCTCATCCCCTAAAGAGCCCATCTCTATACTGGAAGAATGCAAAGTTCCTGTAAAAACCACACTCTTCAAAGCCAAGAACACAGCATTCATGGGACCAGACAACATCTCAGGCTGCGTTCTACACGAACTACAGAACGAACTGGCACCCCACCTAAGTACCATGTTCAATCATAGCCTCATCTCAGGCTTTGCGCCTGCTGAATGGAGCACAGTGACAGTTATCCCACTCCACAAGGGGGGAACCAACATGGACCCTGGGAACTACCACCCCAGTAGCCTGACGAGTCTGGCCTGCACAGCCATGGAACGTATCTTCATGGAACTTATAAACAAAGACATTGTTAATTTCCAGACTTTGGACCCCACCCATTTTGGGTTTGTAAAAGGCAGATCATGTCTCCTAAACCTGATGGATTTCTTTGAAACAGTCACCAAAACCGTAGACGAGGGTAAGGTGGTTCACACTGCCTATCTAGATCTTGCCATAGCTTTCAACACCATCCTCCACTCTGGAATTATAGATAAACTCACTAAACTAGGTATAAATCCCTATGTCACAAGATGGATTGCCAACTGGCTCACTGACAGAACCCACACTGTGAAAGTAGTAGACTCCAAATCCGACTTCAGACCAGTGACAAGTGGAGTACCACATGGTTCAGTCCTGGGTCCTCTCCTGTTTGGTATCTACTTCTCTGAAGTACAGGCTAACACAGAAGGTCTTTGGCTAACAAAGTTCGCAGATGACTGCAAACTAGGAGCCATAATCGAAACTCCTAACGATATGAACATCCTACAAAAGGGCCTCACTGAGACAGATGCCTGGTGTCAATGCCATGGCCTCAAGCTCAATGCCAAAAAGTGCATTGTCATCCCCTTTGGTAAAAACTCTGTACCCATGAACTACAACATAGGCGGTAGTATACTTAACACCGAAAGTGTGATAAGAGACCTTGGGACACAGGTGGACAGTAGTCTCCTTTGATAAGCACATTGCCACAGTAGTCAGGACAAACATAATCTATTACTGAAAACAAAAACTTTGAACACTTGGGACTTTCTAATGTATGTTTAAACAATGTATTATTGTAATCTTTCTTTTTATTCCTCCTGATTTTAATGGGGACTAATAAGGAGAGCTTGAATACAAAGATCTTAAATGGCAGATTCTGCTCAATGCTTATAACAAACCTGGTCTTAATAGTGGGGTGAATTATTAAGTTGTTTTACATAGAAAAGCAAAATATAATAAATGCAAGTAGAATTGCAGTTTTTATAAGTGTCTTATAGTAGTGTTTTTAGTTTTTTATTTATGTTACTTATATAAAATATATTAATTGAATAGTCATTTTTTGTTACTGAAGGGTATTTAAGTGTTTGCCTTTGGGATTTGGGTTTTTATGATGAAGGCCATTTTCATGGCCGAAAGCGCTTAAGCCTGTATTTGTGTTAATAAAAGGAAGTTTTTTGGGGGATTCACCACTTGGCAGATTTTGGAATTTATGAAGGTTGTGTGTCAGGGCTGGTAACTCGGCATGTAAAAATCAACTACCAATCATTAACGGACCGGAGATCCGCTGTGGTGACCCCTAACCGGGAAAAGCCGAAAGACACAAACAAATTGCAACACCTTACAAGTGCTTTTTGTATATTTTCCTATGATCCCATGTTAGAAATAATATTAAGTTTAAGTAGTAGGTTTTCAAGTCAAGAAACAAAGGGGGTTTCACTTTTTAACTGCAGCACATTTCCCCAGTAACAAAAAGCACACAGTCCTTCCACATACAATTCCACATAAATGTTTTAAGTACTACACAATTATTAAAAATTAAATATGATGCAGCATCTTTTATCTTTTGCAGAATCGTGTACATTTTATTCATTCAATGCAACTTTTGTGGAGCTTAGTTCAAGGTAGATAGATAAACAGATTACTGATTTTTCATTACACATGATCTCTTAAGATTACTTAATTAATTAAGACTAAGATTAATGCAAATCCATTGTTCCCATGTAGTAGTGCACTTTCAAAAACTTGAAATCCCAAACAGCAGCTGGGAACTCTAAAATGAGCAAAGCATTCTACTGCTGTTTTACGTTTTCATTTTCAGACTAAAGTACTAATTTTGCTGCCCTCATAGACACAACTAAATTCCAGACTGACTATTTTGTTATCCCATTCTGCTTTTATCTTCTCCCAGTGTACTCCTCTGGTCCTCTTCAACCACTGCTATTCCTATCAATCTTCTTTCAGTCCCAAGTCCTGTCATACTCTCAGTATTTTCCACTATTAATTTGCCTTATTCCAAAATTCTGCTCTGCATTCCATCTCACCCCCCCCCCCACATTATCGCTGATTCATTGAAGAGTCATCCTTAACATCTCCCTGTCAATGTTAAATGAATCTGGACATTCCCAAATGTATGGAAACTCCCAACTTCTCCCGCGATACTCACATCCTGTCCCTGGCAGCTGTTGAAATCTTTTGCCATGCAAACATATTATTTATATTCTGAATTTTCATAAGCATCCTCATTTTCCTGTAATGGAACATTGAACCTCTGATCTGTGATGACCAGGTAATCGAAGTTGTGAAATATCGAACATTATGAATGAAGATCACCGTACATTGTGGAACAGGAAATTTACCATTCTGTTCACTGTAGTGCGATCTCAGTTAGTATATTTAAGTAGAAGGGGATGTGGGGGTTGCAGACATTTTCACCTGTTACATTTTTTTTTTGTATTGGATATTTCACAACTTTGATCATCTGGTCTTTGTTGGTCAGGGTTCGATGCTGTGAAATTTTGATCCTTTGAAGTAGACACATCTTAATACATATCCCACCCCAGACTTATCATCATTATTATTTTGTTAATTCTACACAGTCTGAGCTTTCTTTTCCCCTTCATTTTTTTAAAAGTTTTTCCTTCTTCTTCACTTTTCAGTTTTCACGATTCGCTATATTGCCAACCTAGTTATTTCAAACTTTGAATACTTTCTATATTCATATACCTTCATGATTGCTGGTTTACCCAACCTAGTCTTGAGTGTACTCTAATGCAGATGCCTCCTTAAATCTAACAAATTCATTATATTGTGCAATGCATGTTTTACCTTTTCTGTAACTGTTATGCAGTCATCCTCAGACACAACATTTTTGATCCCCTGCACCTCTTCCCAGAAATCAATTCTTCTGTCACTGTGTTAGTTATCGTCTGCACAGGGAGTTGGAACAA